>NC_043741.1:1772232-1802262 GCF_004337985.1 Pyricularia pennisetigena
AATTCGGCGCAATCTGGCGGGTTTCACTCCATATCCTGTATTGCATCTATCTTGGATAGGGGTCATGGGTTGGTTTTGTTCAATGGCTCTTCAAATTCAGGTCTCTTTTTCTTTTTTCGTCATCTATTGCCATGTCCAATTGTCTAATCTAGATCAGTGGCTGTCATGACGCATCGGCACAGCCTTTTTATTTTTATTTTCCAAAATGACGTTTTTCTTTTTAAAGGTCAAGTGGCATAAACACTAAGGCGCATGTGTTTTTGCACGTCGGCAGCCTCGGAACTCGGGTGATGCAAATGACGTCCCTTTCTTGGAGGCTTTAGTCTTGGCTCCTTCTGCCACGCTTGGCCCACTCCCTCAGCTCGTTCTTCTTAATCTTGCCGGTGCTCGTCTTGGGCAGCTCGTCGACGATCTCAACCTCCCTGGGGACCATGAACTTTGATATGGCGCTCTGGTGCTTGGCCCAGTCTATGAGCCCCTGCGGCGTCAACGGCTGCTCATTGCCTGATTTCCTGCGCATCCTGACCGTCACGTACGCCTTGGGCCTCTCGCCCCAGTGTGAGTCGGGGACGGCCACCACGCCGGCCTCGAGGACGTCCGGGTGCTGGACCAACATGCTCTCCAGGGCGACCGAGGATATGTTCTCGCCTCCTGTTTGATTGTTTTTTAGTGTTCGGTTATCCAGCGGAGAGTAAGGATCGTATGCAAGTCCTTACCAGAGATGATAATGTCCTTCTGCCTGTCCAGGATCTGCGCGCTACCATCCGGATGCCACACAGCCAGGTCGCCAGAGTGAAGCACGCCACCGGCAAACAACTTTTTCGTGGCCTCGGGGTCGTTGTAGTACCCCTTTGCGCAGATGTTGCCGGCAAAGACGATCTCTCCAATCTCGGCACCATCCTTGGCCACGTCGATCAGGACGCCCTTCTCGGCCTCTTCGGTCCGCACGATCCTGATGGGCAGGCTGGTGAGGAAGCCGTGGCCCTGGCGGGCCATGCGGGCGAACTTTTCGGCCTCAGGCAGCGACTCCCACGCTGGCATGTGGTAGCCTTTTGTGATGGGTCCGTACGTCTCTGTCATGCCGTAGACGTGAACGGGCGAGAGGTTCAGCTCCGTCATCTGCTGGAAGAGGTGCGCCGTCGGCGGCGACGCGGCCACCGTCACTCGCACCGGCGGGTCAGGCAGCCGCCGGGCCTCGGCGGCGGCGCAGAGCAGCGTGCAGACGGTCGGGGCGGCGTTGAAGTGCGTCACATGCTCTTCGGACAGCAGGCGCCAGATCAAGGGGTAGTCGATCTTGCGGAGGCACACGTGCGTGCCTCGGACGGCTTGAGTGATTCGAGAAAGGTTAGCGCAGGCTGAGAGAGAGAGAGAGAGAGGAAGTGACGTGCGCCTGGGGAAGGGACGGACGAATCCTAACCTGTCACAGCCCATGGAAACGTCCAGCCGACGGCGTGGAACCTGGCAGACATTAGTATGTTTGTGTGTGTTTCAAGCTGCATTTCGCATTCAAGGGATCTAAGGCTCGATTGTGCCTTTGGACTCTATCTTGTCAGTAACTCACATAGGAAGCGTCCACAGGTATTTGCATCTCCCGGTGTGATAATTCAGCCCAGACTCGACAATGTTAGCAAGGGCAGCAAGGTATGAACCGCGATGTGTGTATTCGACGCCCTTGGGTTTTGATGTGGTGCCCGAGGTAAAGGGGATGGCTATAAGGTCATCCTCGTCATCGGGGTGCGGAGACAAGCCCTCCCAGCCCTTGCCTCCTGTCTCGCGATCATGCTGCAGCCCCTGAGCAATACACTCGTCAAAGGGGCCTCTGAGCTCGCCCTCAGTGGCGTCCGTATCCTGCGTTTCCCAGTTTGTACGAGTAAGCAAAGTGGCCGACATCGCAGGTTTATGACCGCCGGCATAGAGAAAAATAAATGCTAGGGCACCCACCGTGTCGATGATCAAAGGCACATGGCCGTGGTCCTTCCGGTAGAGGTCCAACAGGCCGACGAACTCGGCATCGACGATTATGACATCAACCTTGGCAAAGCCAAAGATGTAGGCGATATCCTCCTGCTTCAGCCGATAGTTGACCGGCACGATGACGCCGCCCGAGGCATTAACGCCGAAGATGGTCTCGAGGAAGGCCGGGGTGTTGGGAGCCAGGATGCCGACGCGGGAGAAGCGCTTTTGAGCGAGGTAATATGCCAACCCGCGCGCGCGGTCTGCCAGCTCGGCGTAGGATCGGCGCAAGGTACGTCCGTTGGTGGTCACGTGAACGACGGCCTCAGCCTCTGGCTCGATGGCGGCTGCACGTGGAAGGAAGAAGGTTGGTGACAGTGCGTGCAGATGATTCGGCCGTGCAGTGGCTTGCGTGGCTTCCACCTCCGCCTTGGGCACCGGTGCGTTGACTAGGCCGAGGTGGCCGAGGACCGCCTTCAGGCGGGAGGGAGGGCCCGACATCGAATGGGTATTGACTGCTGCTGTGATGAATAGAGAGATACGATATGCGTGCACAGATTTGTGTACAGTATATCGTCTATTTATTCAAATAGACCCGGTACCCAATGCAGGCCTGGCGAAGGAAGCAGTGTGTTTGTTTCCGAGTAGCCAAAATTCCTAATCCATATGTAGCCAGATTCAGACCAGAAATAGAGAGGCCTTGGGATTGGATCTTGGGCTCATGAGTATGTATTATCCAATGAATGAATTTTAGTTGGGGAAACCAGATGAAAAGAAATTGGGAACCCCAAAACATGTCGAAAAGCAATACTAGGCGGCAAGCAGTAATTACTGGCCGAGTTATAGTCTTGCTTCTGGGGTTTAGTGGATCGCACTTAACAAGCGGGGTGCCAAGGCAAGGCTTGAGGGTACCTGTGATGCGAAAGCTGGGGTAATTTCTGTTGTTGTTATTCGTGAGAGCCGTGAGGGCCGTGAGGGGTAGATCCACTAGCGGGCCAATGTAAAGGAAGCCTGGTCTCTTCCTGCCTTGCTGCAGCTGAAAGAACCGAATTTGGACTAAAGAGTCCGAGTCAGACTCTACCCGAATTGCCAGACTCAATGCCAAATCTACAAATTGGGATGTGTGCAGATATTGTGTCTGCAAATCGAGGCCTCCGAATATTTCAGAGTTGCAAGAAAGCAGAAAAGAAAAAGAAAAAAACTCCATGTTTTGGTTTTTTTTTCTGGTGTTTTTTTTTTTTTTTTTTTTTTTTTTTTTTTTTTTTTTTTTTTTTTTTCTATGTAGATGACAATATTCCAAGGTATACTCAAAAACAAGGATGGAAAAAAAAAAAGAAAAAAATCAGATCTGGGAATTAACAGAGAGCAAGAGAAAGAATATAAAGAAGCCATTTACTTGCGGATAAAATCTGCGCAACACATAAAAAAAAAAAAAAAAAAGAAAATCATAGCCGCTCGCAGACTGTTCGTTGAACGTAAAACCGCTCGCAGGCACCCTATAACGCCCATAAATCCATACCATTCGCACTGGCTCTATGTCGAGTCTAGTCTTTTTCGATGAGGCTGTCAAACAGCGGCTTCATTGCCTTGGCACTCTTCTTGGGGTAACGTTTTTGGCCGTTCTCGTAATCGACAAAGGTGACGCCAAACCTAGAAGGATACCTGTTAGTTATTCGAGCCTTTTGAAAAACATGCATGCTCACTGGGCAGAGCTCAAACTGAGTCACGGCCCGTGTCCCACTGGCTACAACATACCTGGTCTCGTAGCCCTCGGCCCACTCAAAGTTGTCCATCAACGACCAAGCTGAGTAACCCCGGACATTTACGCCGTCCTCGGTATAAGCCTTGGCCAAGGCCTTTACATAATCGTTGTAGTACTGAACCCGGAAGTCATCCTCGAGAATCTGTTCAAGCGGCATATCGTTCTCGCCCTTGACCGATGTGCCATTCTCCGTAACCAAGATCTTGGGGTAATTGTATCGCTTGCTGAGCCAGACGAGCAGCTCTCGGAAACCTTGTGCGTTTGGCCGAAGCCATGGCGACTGTGTCTCCGGGCCGATGCATTCGCCAGCCTTGTTGTAGAACAGCTGCTCAAGGTTTCCAAGGTAATCGTCCTCGGACGGCTCCCCTTCCTTGTGCCTGATGTAGTTGGCCGTATAGCAGTTCATGCCATAAAAGTCGTTTGAGCCCTTGACCAAAGCCTTCTCCTCGTCCGTGAAGGTGGGCAGACGGTCGCCCAGCTGCTTGCGCATCGAGACTGGGTACTCGCCAAAGTAGATGGGGTCGGCAAACCACGAGATGGCGAACTCGATCTTGCGGTTGGCTGCGTCGACGTCCCTGGGGTCTTCGGGATCCCAGGGGAAAGTGGCATCACCGTTCAGCGTGATACCAATCTCACCCTTGTCCTGCGGCTTAAACTCTTCCCGGTACACCTTGACAGCACGACCATGGGCCACCAGAAGGTTGTGGCCTACAATCCAGGGCTCCCGAGAGCTGTCGCCGACGGGGGACTTGCTGCGGTCGGAGCAGCGGCCTGGCGCAAACTGGCCAACACTGTAGGCGAGGATGGACGAGCACCATGGCTCGTTGAAGGTGATCCAGTGTTTGCACTTGGGAATGGCCTTGAACATGGTGCGTGCATAGTGTTCAAAGTCCAAGGGGAACTCTTCCCTGTTCAGCAGCCCACCGTACCGCTTGTCCAATCCATCCGGCAGATCCCAGTGGAAGAGGGTGATGAGGGGCGTGATTCCGGCCTCGAGCAGGTCGTCGACGAACTTGACGTAGTGGTCTATGCCCTTCTGGTTGATGGGGTCATTACGGCCACCAATGGGGATAATTCTCGACCACGAGATTGAGAACCGGTACGATTGGGCACCAACAGACTTGAGCAGGTCAATGTCCTCCTTGGTCCTGTTGTATGAGTCGCATGCCGTCACGCCCGAGCTGCCGTCTGCGATCTTGCCCGGAATTGCAGTAAATGTGTCCCAAATGGACGGCCCACGACCATCCTTCTCGATAGCACCCTCTATCTGGTATCTGTTGTGTTATATTTTTTTCCTTGTGTTAGAAGATAAGTTATTTTGGCGTGCATAAGCGGCAAGCCTGAAAATAAGAAAATGACGGAGATCCGTTCCCGCGGAGGACAATGCTCCGAGATTGGCCTGCACTTTGACTTACGACGCTGTCGCGAAGCCCCAAAGGAAATCCTTGGGAAGAGACATGTTGTCGATGTTGGTTGTGCTCCTGCTCTTGGACTCCGGTTTGGGAGCAGGGTGAGCAGAGCTGGACTTGGAGCTGGGGGAACTAAAAGAACAACCCATTCAGCCGGTTTGGGTGTGGACTTGAGTCGGTGTGTGGGGTGACTTTTGTTTGGGGATGGTAAGGGGGGGGGGGAGCGTAAAGAGGATCCAAGCCCTTTTGCGCAGGGAACTTGGCTGGCTGTCGAGGAGACCTTCTATGAGGTACGAAGTACCTTGAGAGGACTTGATGGGCTTTTGAAGAAAAGAAGAAAAAAAAAGCAGTTGAAACAAGGTGAGGAAACAACCCCAAAAGCCTTAAAATGAGGGATCCAAGGAGCTCTTCATGGCAATGACAAGGAGGAGGGATGCATCTGCATTTTTATACGGGAGGATTTTGTGTGCCGCATTGGGGAGACCAGCCCATCAATCAACCAGTGCTGGCGGCTGTTGCTACATGTACATTTCTCGACATATGACCCAATGACCGGCTCTGATCTTTCGGTTTCAGCCATGTTGGGATTTGATTGAGGAGTTGATCTTCCCAATTCTCCCGTGTCGGACCGTCGTGACCGAGAACAGCCTGGGCGAGAATGGAAATAAACAACAAAATAAAATAAAAATAAAATCTCAATAACCCGTCCTGCATCCCATTTCGGGGGTCAGCTTTAGCGCAAGCAATCAAGACACGCCCAGTGGGGGGTAAAGCAACGTGACCCCACCTGCCTTTCTCCAATGCGCCGTGAAGTTCTGGGTGCTTTAGTTAGCTATGTTCCCACCGCGGGGTAGGAATTAATTATCACGCAGCAACAAGTTTACTACTTCAAAAACCGCATGTCCAACGAAGCTTGAAGCTTGCCCAGCTCAGGCAGGTACTGCCGCGCTCGTTTATTCACTAGCCCACCAGGTACGAGGGGGTCTACCTTCGCTTGCTTCAGTAGGTAAGGTAGTAAGGGTAGGTACCTATCTAAAGTACTAGGTAAGCACAGAAGGTAGACTGGAATTTTTCTCTCTCTCTCTTTTTTTTTAATTTTTTTTTATCTATCTCTTCTCCACATCTGCACTGCACAACTCACTACCTGCAGCCATTCAAAGTACACCCCCGGCGGCTTGGCTGTTCTGCCCTAGCTAGGCTCTTCCAAAGCCTATAGCTGTACAGGATCTACGACACCCTGCCCCCCAATCCAACGCGGGTTTACTTCGAGAAAACGGCGATGGAACGAGCAAGCGGGCTGGACTACACGGTCCGATAGGTGGATCCATTTCACCGACCTCAAGGTTGGTTTACTTAGATTAGATGCTCATCGGTCCCAGGTAATTGACTATGGAACAGCTCGCTGGTTTGCAGAAACATTGCGTTGCCTCGCATGTTCAACCATAAATCAACAAAATAAAGAAAACACGTTGCACCGCCCGCCGCCGGAAACACGACGTTGGACAGTCATGTGTCCCTTGGGTCCCCCACCCATCAGAAAAGCTGCCCAGCTTTGCCCAAATGAAAAACACCCATCATCTCGTTTCTTTGGCATTTTACCCTTCCGCGCGAGGATTACCCGATGAGAGAGGCCGCTGGCCACTCGGCGGCTTTGTTGTGCTTGCACTAAGCCCACTCGGACCCGTCAAGACCGGGCCGCAACTCCGTCATTGGACCCCAGCAACAATTAACCCCCCCGGAACCATCCATTCAATGCGTTGCACATGGTTGGCGAACTTACGCCCACTACCATTGGTCGCCTCTCATCACCGCTCTGTAGATAGGAGGCTCGCCAAAACCCTGGCTGTTTACTTAGCCTTTTGTTCTAAAGGGAGAGGACAAGGAGCAAGAATTGGCAACCTTGGGACATTATCGGCGCCAAGTTTTCCTCGTGTGAACACCCCTGAACTGAGCTAACCTAACGTAACCTAAAGCTTTCTCTTCAATTATCACATACATATGCAGGCTGAGCGAGAGAGAGAAAAAAAAAAAAAAAAAAAAAAAAAAAGGGGGGTCACATCCATCCCGAGGGCCGAGCTTGCCAGCGTTGTCAAGCCCTGAAAATTATTGAAAAGGTACAGAATAATGGAAACCGCAACACCGGCTACCCAGCAGCTGGAGCTGAGCAAGCCCTGTCACCTACGCGTGTCCTGGCTCGGCGGATTGTGCATGCCGTGCAAGTGCGGCCCGCATGGCGCCTGGCGGGACTTTGGAAGCATGTTTCCGAACAAACCAGACCCAAAAACCCTCTGCCAAACCAGCGACGGGAAGACCGGCCCAGCGTTTCGTTTTGACCGTCCAGCCCTGTCTTAACAACTTTGACTAATACTTATTCAACTTGGGTGGCAAGATCGCCGGGCTTTTTTTTTCCCCATCGTTCGTGTTTTACTTTCGCCGTCTTTTAGTAACCTCTTGCATGAATGCGTGCTCGACTTCTGGGAGGCCAGAGAAAGGACATTTTTGCCAACAACAGCAAGGATACAAACGTGGACCAGCGGTCCGGGAACAGCCCATCTCACTGCGGCACTACAGCTTACAACATCCAATATCAGGGCCCATATAGCTATGTCCCATGGCCAGTGGCCACTCCGAGAAGCTGGCTCAAGCCGGCATCCCAGTCCAAAGAGTGCTTGTAGTTTTGTCGGCACTTCTCTCTGTTTTCCTACTTTTTGTCTTCTCTTTTTCTTTGCCTCTCTCCTGGCCCCCAGTTCTCGATGTTCTCAAGCGAGTCCCCATCTCACAGGCAACCTAGTCAGCCTAAAATGCCAATAGGCGAATAGAGGGGATTACTTGATATTGCCTGACCGGGTCAGATAAGCGAATCTTGAGAGTGCTACCCCTCCCTGGTGCCAAGCCCTGGGTCATCTTTCATGGCAACTTCTTGATCCAAGACGAGATCTAGGTCAGCGACTACAATACTGTAGATTACGCTTGTGAGAATGGGCCAGACGAGCCAAATAGACCTGCAGGATCATCTTTACGGACTTGGTAAGATGGCCAAATCGATTTGCCTCGCGGCGAGCTTCGAAACCGAGTCTTCCGAGTGATACCACGCATGAAAAGGATGGAGAGCTTGTAATTCACATGATAAGGTGATCTCTCTCTCTCTCTTTTTATTTTTTTTATCTTTTTTTTTTTATCTGGCAAGCATCATGCATTTTCGGAACTGCGGCCAGAATAGCCTACAGCGTCTTATTCTTATGTTGTTGTTTTTTTTCGCTTGTTTTCTTTTATGTGGATATATCGCGTCATCCGCCTATTATATCTGTCCATCAATGGTGATCCTATTTTAGTTTAGGTTCCCTGTAACCCAAGCCCTCTTTGATGCGATCTATCGGCTCTCGAAACTCTTCATGGAAAAAAAAAAATAAAAAAAATAGACCCCACTGTTTACAGGGTGTCCCCCCAGCAGAGATGGCTTGAAATATCACAAGAAGTTACCTACTACTGTCCTACATAGTTACTATGTCGACCCGTTTGTTTACCTCCAGACTTCGCTTGTTGTGTAGGATACAATGGAAAGAGACAAGGAGGCAACTGTGAAGACGCTACCGAAGAAGACAGGTATGTGTATGGCAACCTGTTGAGTTTTCTTTTTCTTTTTTCTTTTCTTGTTTCGACTCTTCCCCAGCATCCGTTGCCCTCGAGCTGTGCGAGACTCAGATTACCACGTCGTATGCAGGCACGACGGCAGACGGCACGGGACCCAGAGAAAAGTCCATGTTTCCATGAGCCTCCTCTAGCGCAGCAACGTCATGCTCGCCAAGGTAGTTAGTATGCACTGCATACACGAGAGATTTTTATACATTTGTTTATTTCATTTATTGACGCAACTTGAGAAAAAAAAAGAAAAGAAAAAAGACAGGAAAAGAACAAAAGCCGAGACGGAACAGTCAAGATAGTTGCCGTAAAGTGAAACGCTTCAACAGACAAGTCTAGACCGAGCTCTAGTTTTTCTTTGGTGAGGCAAGAGCGCCTCACATTCCGGTCCATAACTCCTCCAATTCAAACTCCAAAGCTACTTTCTTCAACCAATCACGACAGCTCACTGCCGCAACGGTACTGTCTCTTCAATATTCTGCTTTTGCCGCTTCGATGGGCTCGGAAGGCCATACCCGGGCGATGGTCCTTGATTTGCATCGCCGCCCGACCACTCCACAACCTCCCACTCGTACTTGACCGAACCACTCGTAGTCTGGCCGCTAACCTTGGTCGTGCGCAGTCTGCTCAGTCTGCTCCCGGCCACCAAGCTGTCGAACCAGGGGATGCTAAACGTCTCCTGAGGCGCGATCACGTTGTTATTGTTGTTGTTCCTTTCATTGGTTTTGCTCCCTTCCGCATCGTCCTCCATCTCGCGCCCGGCACCCTCCTGCTCGGTGGCGGCGCCTGTTTCCGATGCCTCATCGTCCGACCCAGGGATCAGGCCGAGCTCCTCGAGGTCGCCGAGGTCCTCGTGACACAGGCTCCCCAGCGTCAAGCGGATAAAGTCTGCCTCGCTGGGCGGATCCTCGGACCAGTACGACAGCGGCGTACCGCAGAAGCCGCAAAAGCTGCGCTTGGACGCCTGCTGGGCCGGGTGCGTGTATGTCCGGCGGATGGCGGCGCTGCGCTCGTCGTCGAAGAATGGGAAGGTGCTGCTCTGGTACCACGACAGCGGCACCCGGAGAAACGTGGCCAGCGGGCTAGCTTGAAAGATTCCTTGTTTAATTGCGAAGTCGAGGGTTAGAACTAGGTATTCGATTATCGATCCCGAGGGGGGGTAATGTTCTCCATGCTCAAATATTTTAGGGGCTCTTGACGGCGTAGGTGTAGGACTTACTATGTCTTGGATCCGCGTCAAAAAGAACTTTGGCTAGCTCGGAGGCGTTTTCCGGTAGGTTGACGATGTAGGCGTTCCTGCCACACTGGCAACCGCCTCGTAGAGGTCGTGACGACATGCCAACGATTTTCTTTTCTTTTTTCTTTTCTTTTTTTTCTTTTTCTTTTCTTGTTTGCTTGTTTGTTTTAGCTGTGGTGCCACAATCCGGAAGGGGTGGTTTCCCTAGACTATGTTCTCAGGTTGTGTCCAAGTTGAATGGTTAGAGCAGGTATAAAAGGTTGCAGTTCATCAGATATCGGCCGATGTGTGATTGGCTTCAGGTGAGTAGTCTTTGGCGCCGTTCAGAAACAAAAGTTCACGATGAGACAATGACAGACAGACGAGCAAAGGAAACTGCAATTCGTGGCCAAAGGGTCAAAGGGAAAATCTTTCAATTAAGGAATCGATAATACTGTGTGAGACCCGGCTTGGGACTTTTCTCGTCTTCTTTTCTTTTTTACTCTCGTAAACAAACGGCTTGCTCCAGGCAGGCAACAGCAACCCCGTGTTGCAATTGATGGAGTTACCAGGAGCGTGCATGAAGCACAGAAGCATCTGGTAAGCTCTGCAAGATGGATGAAGTAATGGGGTTCGGTGGAGTAACAAGTATCCTCCCTCCTTGTCAAGTGGCTGGGGTACATCTGAGATTTGGGGGGGTGATATCAGCCTGGACCCACTCGTGGTAAGTTCCAGCACCATCGCTATTTCCACGAGCTTCTTTCCTCCACATATGCAAGGTCCATCCTGACGTTATTGGTTTGGATGAGCATTCTTGCGGTGCACCGTTCAGACTACTGTAGCTCTACATAGTAAACCATATTTCTACCATGGTAGACAGAGTGTCGAAGCTACTGGCAATGCGGTGAGCGGCGACGTCTTTTTTTTTTTTTTTTTTTTTTTTAAAAAAAAAATCTTTTCTTATGGTATATAGCTCATCTTAATTGGGTAGGTGGTAGGTATTGTTCCGTAGGTGCCTAGTTCAAGGTCTAGACTAGTCACAGTCGGCCTAGTAACGACCTCAGACTGCAAGTGATGTATATATAAAAAAATATATACATCCCCTGAAACAAAGCATCCAAATGACTAATCAACCTCCAAAGGCTCCTCACTCACCAACCAGAACCCCAGGCGTGACATTTGCCCTTGGCCGCAGCATCCTTGTTCACGGCCAGACAGTCGGCGTACTGAGCGTGGCATTTGTCCGTGGCCGACTTCCAGGTGTCGGTCCAGCCCAGGGTCCTGCCGGCCAAGCTCCTCTTGAACGGCCAGCCAAGGTCGAAGCCGAAACCGGGATTCTCCGTCATCTGTCTACAGCCCTCGGCATAAGTATCCTTGCAGTCGTCATATTGCTCCTTGCAGGCGTCCCTGCAGGCGTTCGGCACAGCCGGGTGCGGGTAGGACATGCACTTGCGGCTGTCGACATCCGTGTACATCTTCCACGGCCTGCCCGAGTGCCAGTCGTCCTTGAGGTCGTTGCACGTCACCATGGGTAGCTCGATGCCACCGACGGGCTTACCCGGCTTGTAGCCATGCCATATGTTGGTCGGCTGCTTGCAGATATTGGTTGCTGTCGGAGGCACGGGGCACTTGGTTGAAGTGGTGGCCGGTGTGGTCTGCGTCTTGGTCGGCTTGGTGACTGAAGGCTCACAGGGAGCCGTGATGGTCGTTGTCGATGGCTCTCCAGGACCCCAAGCTGGCGGCTTCTGCTTGAACCAGTCCTGCTTTGAGCACTTGTTCTTGGGAGTCTTGTTGCAGTAGTCACCGCAAGCGCCACACCAGGCGGCGAACTCGAAACACTTGAGAGCCCCTGGGAATCCGGCATACTTGAAGCAAGCAGCAATTTGAAGTTTGCAGTACGAGTATCCATGCTTACACCCTTCCTGGTCGTCCCAGTCAGGAAGTTCGCCGGAACACCAATTTCCACACTTGTATTCGCACTTGGGAGGAGTGACAATGGTGCTCACACAAACTGCGCTCGAAGTAGTTGGTGTAGTTGTCTGGGGTGGTAGAGTTGTGGGTGGCTGAGTGGTGGGCGGCTGCGTGGTGGGCGGCTGCGTCGGGGTCGTGGCTGCGTCTGTAGTAGGCACAACTATGGTGGTTGTTTCGGTAGGTACTGTAGCAGGTATTGTTGTCGAGGAGACGGTCGTGGAGGTCTCCGGCAAATTCGGGGGCTGGTGATCACAAGGCTCGGTGGACTCAAAGCCTTTGGCGACGAATATGTTGATGCGAGATGGACCTCCGCAGTTCTGGTCGGGGGCACCACCACAGGGCATATTGCATTCGGAAGGGGGAGCAGCAACGGTGCCGTTGCTGATGACAACGCCACACCGGCATTCGCCTGCTAGGATGTCAGTCTGACGCAGACACGGGCGTTTATGTGTTGTTGGTCGTCTTCTTTCTTACGTACCTCCAAATTCGGTTCCAGCATAAGGGAACCCCTTTGACATACACCCAGCAATGCACTTGTCGTTCGAACCAGTGTCCCTTTCCCAAGGCTGGCCCGTGACATCCTGCACTGGGTACGCCAGGGCTTTGCCGCCCAGCGAGGGATTTGCAACATGGCAGCCGATCGTCTTGTAATCATCGAGGGTAACAGAAGCAGAGGCCGGGAAAGTTGGATCCTCGTATATAGAGAGGCGGTTGTTTCCACCGCAAACCTGAGTTTTGTTGCCTAAGAAAGCCCGATAGGTTTTGTCAGTTCAAGGGAAAGGGGCATGGAGAGAATGATTTTAAACATCCGCTATATGGCTCTTACCTGTGCATGCAAGCCCACACTCGGACTCGGCAACCTTGGATCCTCCTATCGATGAACCACATCTGCACTCCCCATAATACTCGAGCCCCGCAAACCTATACCCGTTCCCCTTGCACGCGGCCTGGCACTTCTCGACCGTCATGTTGGCGCGGGGGACCTCGCCGCGGAAAGGAAGTGTGTCCGGGTTGCTCACGCTCGTATAGCAACCCGAATAACTGAACGGAGTAAAGGGCGAGGGGCAAGAGGGGAGTGACACGGTCGTAGCAAAAACCTGGCCAGTCAGGGACAGAGCCCCAACGGCCATGAGCGTATAGAGGGCAACCATGTTTATCCTGTCACTTGTTGTTTTCCCGTTTGATCGCAAATCACCTGGGGACAAAAGGACCCAAACGAGTGACAGGGCTCAAGTAGGCCGGTACCAAGTGATGCCGCAGCCTCGCGAGGAACCAGGTGGAGACAATAAGAGAAGAATAAAGATTCATCGAGGCTTGTTGTGTCCAACTCATGTTCTTTATATAATCCTGGGTCGCAAGGTTGGGATTACACACACACACACACACTCTCTCTCTCTCTCCAAAATCCCCATCATAGGCACGGTGCGCCCCTCCAAGGTCAAAATGGAAATAAAAATTGTAGTACCATCATACATGGTCGGTCTAGACCTTGACCAACCTTGGTAGATGGTAGAATTTGTCAGTCTTGCCAAGGTACAGCTCAGCACCCGACCGACCAGTTTGCGGCAGGTCTCGGCATAGAATAATTCATATCCATGTCTTCTCTCCCTGGCACAGCCCAAGGTGTGATGGACCAGCAAGCATATACAAGGGGGCATAGGCGGGACAATATTCGACGGTCGCGATACGAGATTTTTGTGCTATGTTTGGACAGCTTCTTTTTCTTGTTTCGGTTGCCAAGTGAGCTGATAATTGTAGTCTTTAAATATGGAAGACAAAAGAGAAACGTAATAATTGGGCTTGCGACGCCATGCAACATCGTCAGCTCCGGGCTTGTCCTCTTGCTGTTTCGGGGCTGAAGCTGCAAAACAAGCTAGCCCACCCCGGTCGCTGTTACCTTGCGGTTCCTATTTAGGAAATTCAATACCCGCCGTTTTCTCGGTCGGCCTGTTGAGATCCATCACGGAGGTTGGGCTTTGATATGAAGAAGAAGAAAAAAAATGAGATGCTTGACGTAGAGTAAGCAAGCATAAAGTCCCTTTCGTCCTACCCGAGCACTGTAGATGTTTTTGAATTTGCGGCCGTCGTCACAATCATAATATGGAAATAGATCAACACAAGCTATACTCCGCATCCTCATGCAAGAACTTGGTAAGTTTTTGGATAATTACCTTGGTCCTATCTGTATGTCAGCAACGCGTTCTTCGGCAAATCTATTCAGCTACACAAGAGTGTCATCATAGGAGCCTTGATTGAACGACGCAGTGACATTTATGATCAATGTTTAATTTCCTTGCCGCCCGCATCACAATATTGGATACTCGCCCAAATCAAGCACGTATGCAGCTTGGACCTGCATGCACTAAGCCTCTTTGGCTATTCATTTTTATCAGCTACACCCAGCACAAAAACGGCGGGCATCATCCTTTCTCACAAACATCTGCCCCCAAGGTACAGGACACACACATCTTGCCGAGGAAATAAAAATGACTGCGGTTCTGTCAAAAGTAAATCAAACTCATTCATTGTCTTTGCGACTCAAACTTGGCATCCCAAATGCAACCAACCCGCCTCAACACAAAAAGGTAAAAATAACGTGAATGAATTTTGTCATTGCGCATGGTGACGGACCGAAACCTGAACACGGTGCCAAACATGACCTATATCCACCCCCCAGTATCCGTCTACCCGCTGCTCCGTTCTAGGGTCCCGAGACTCGCAAAACTTCCCCGCTCCCAACATAAAGCGAGCCAGACAGGTTGATTCTAGAATACAGACCAGCCCGACTATCTTGACCAAGTTCACCAGAAAGACCAAAAACTCCCAATGCAAATTAACGAGGAAAAAGTGAACTATTTGCTTGCTTTTTTTTTTCTTCTTATTTTTTGTCCCTCCCAAGAACCTAATTTCCGGCATTCTCGCGCTTCCACCGCGGCACATACTTGCCCGGTGCTCCAGAAGCAGTCAATGAATCTTTGGGCGCCGGCGACTCGTCCCTGCCGTTCTCTCCACGGCCCGAGTCGGTCCTGTGCATGGGTGGACCCCTTCCAGAAGCCGCCCTGCTGGGAGGAAGATCCCGCTCAGGACCACCGCTGGCCTTTGCCTGCTCACGCTCACGCCAGCTGGGCTTGGCGCCATCAGGGCGAGCAAGGTTGAGCCGGGGAGGACCACCAGCACGATCGTTTGAATCAGTACGTTCCATAGGGTTGGCAGTTCGTGCCGGGGCAGGAGGGCGGTCCGAGGAGGCGGCTGCCGCGTTTTGCGATGGAACCCTGTCACGCCAGCTGGGCTTGCCACCTGCGCCAGCCAGGTTGAGGCGAGGCGGGCCACCAGCAGAGTCCGAAGCCCTGACAGGCGCGGCCGAGGCCGGAGGCGCTGAGGCCAACTTCTCCTTTTCTCTCTTTCTCCTCTCGAGGGCCTCCTCTTCTCTGCGGGCTTGCAGAGCAGCTTTCTCGGCCATCTCTTGCCTCTCGGCCTCGCGTTGAGCCTTGGCACGTGCAAGCTCCTCCTTGCGAGCCTCCTCGCGCCTCTTCTGCTCCTCCTTCTCTCTGGCAGCGCGCTCCTCGGCTTCCCGGAGCTGTCTCTCCTCCTCCTCCCGCTGCCTCTTCTCGCGCAACTTCTTCTCGCGGTACTCCTTCTTGCGTTGAGCAATCTGCTTCTCGAGCTCCCTCTCGGCGTCACGGCGGCGCTTCTCGAACTCATCACGACGCCTCTCCTGCAGGTTGGCACGGAATTCTTCGTAGAAAGGCATCAGACGGCTGAGACGGTGCTTCAGCTCCACGCTCTCCTCGTGCTTGATCTTGGACTCCTTCAGAGTCTCATCCTTGATCTTGTTGTAAGCCTCCAGATCACGCTTCTTCTGGTTCTCGTAGTCCTCATGAAGCTTCTTGACCTCTTCCTTGCGGTACGCGCGTTCGAGGTGGTCCAGACGCTTGCCAGTAATACGAAGCTTCTCATTAATGTCATTCTTCTCCCGCTCAAGCTGGGCAACCTTGATGGCGCGAATCTGCGAGGTGTCGAGATTGGCCAAGTCTTCGGCGCTGACGTCCAGGGCATTGGGACCAATCTTGAGATCTTTGATCAAACTCTCGGCCTCTTGCTTGCGAATCTCCTGCATCTCCTTCTCCTTGCGCTTGCGCTCACGCTCCTTCTGCTCCTCCGCCAGACGTTGCTGCTCCGCCTCCAGAAGCGCTTGCTCACGCATCCGCTTAATCTTAGCATTCTCCTTCTCGCGTTTAGCCTGCAGATCCGAGGCCTCCTCCTTGCGCTTCTGGATTATGTCCTTTCGTGCCAGGATCTCACGGTGCTCCTTCTCAGCACCCGCCTTGGCCCGCGCCAACGCGGCTTCGCGGGCCTTCACACGAGCCTCGTTAAATGATGGATCGACGTAGTAGCATGTCGTATACAAGGCCCGGCCGAGGCGAACAAGCTGTGACCTGACAATCTCAGACGGTGTCCTCTGGAGTCTCTGAACAGAGCCGCTCTCGGCCTCTGCCGAACCGGCCGCAGAGCCTGAGTGAGACGCCTTGGACGACGAGAAAATATCCGTGTCGAAGCTAAGTACTCCTGTGGCATGGTCCATGCGGATTGAAAGGTCTCCCTTCTTGTTGCCGTTCATGATGAACTTCTCCACAGTGGCACGAGACACCTGGAATGGCTCGGGAAACTGGGCAAGGCTCTCAACAAACTCAAGATCCACAGTCTCGTAGACCTGAGAAAGCTGCTGGAACAGCCTAGTAAGGATGACCTGTTGCAGAGGCAGCACGTACTTCTTCATGTCCTCATCGGCGCCAATCTGGGCAAGAATGGGAGAGATTTTCTTGCAGATGGAAAGCGGGTGGAAATCAACTTCGAGTATGTTGTACAGGTCACGGATCTCGGGACGAGCCTGGTTGAGCAAAGATTTGGACATGGCGTCCTTGAAAAGAACAGCACGCGTGGGGGCCTGGGACATGTTGAGCAAATGCGTCAAACGAGAGTTCTTGTTCTTCTTTGCCTCGTCAAAATCCACCATTGCACCACGGGAACGCGTAGTGCTGATCACAGGAATTGATAGAGCGGACAGCAAAACAAAAGAGGCGGCCTTCTGCAGGTCTGCTGGTGTGGCAGGCGGGTTATCAGCCTTCTTGCCTTGGCCGCTGGCAACCACAGCAGCCGACTGACGAAGCAGAGAGTAATAACGTGACCAAGCGGCCGCGTGGAAAAGGTAGTTCTCGCCAACGAGGAAGATACGAGTGAGCTTCTCATAGTAGTTGGCCATCATGATGTTCTTCGGCGGCCGCTTGCTCAAATTCAGCAGGGTATGGATGTCCTCCACGCTGCGGAAGGCCTCCTGCCAAAGTTCGAGCTCAACAGCAACATTGAGCTGCTGAAAGCGGGTTTCCAAGTGTCTTTGCAGAGTATCTGGGTCGTTCAGGTTGATAGCGTGCATCTGAGTTGAGTACTTGGCGGCAGTCTGAACGTGGTTGCGGAGCAGCTCGCAGAGGCGGCGGAACTCGGTCTTCCTGATGTACTTCAGGCAAAAGTCAAATGCCTGCATGGCGGTGCTCTGGTATAGAAGCTCAAGACGAGCATTGTTGCGGAGGATGTCGAGGACGGTCCGGTAGGCCTCCCACAAGAACTTCAACCACGGGGTGACGATGGCACGATCGGTACGGTCGCGAGACTGTTCGCCGGAAACAGTTGCAAGAAGAATCGACTCTGGAGTCTCGGTAGCTTCGAGGTCGTCGACGCTTGTGGAGTTCGTGGCGTCGATAGAAGACTGGACTTCATCGGCCTTTTGCTGAGCGGCAGTAACCTTGCCTGCGGCGAGCTCGATGAATTTTTTCAAGACGAGCTAAAATCACAGTGAGTGACTGACCGACCGTATAAACATGCGCGACTCAGGCTCCACATACCTCTATCGTGCCGACATTTGTGTTCTGTGCGATGTTCTTGTACTGGTACAGCGCATCCTTGGCCAGCTTTCCTTTCTTCTGCTCGACAGAAAGCTCGACCAGGAGCACCATAACCGGCTCCAAGGAGGCGATGGGAACATTTCGGGAGCGCTTAGAGGTTATGTGCTCATGGAGCAAAGTCAGGGCGGCGGGCGCCTGGTTGACGCCGATGAGCTCATGGGCGCGCTTGAGGACATTTTCGGGTTTTTGATGCGGTGGCGGAGGCTGTTAAGAAGGTTAGCAAGATATAGGGACATGTGAGTGGTGTCCCTGCATGTGGTTCTTGTATTTGGAGGTGTGTTGGGCCGAGCGAGGTGAAGGTCGTGGTGAGGAGGGGTAGAGGGGGAGACCAGCTTCGGCCAGCCATATGAAGCAGTGCCCGGTAAGCAAGTTCCAAGATGCTTCCAGGGAACAAGAGTTCGAAGGCAAATAATAAATAAATAACTCACCATGATGGGCAACCTTTCCCGTAGGCGTCTGCGAAACGCAAAGGAAGGCTAGACGTAGTCAGAGACGAGGCGCAAGTCACAGGCGCGATGGAGCGAAATAACTTGACTGGACGCTCCCGTCAAAGACACAAATGGTGTTCGTCGCCAAAGTAGATCCACGGTGGCCCTCACACACGAAAGAGTTTTTTGACCTGATTCACTTGTGGGCTAACGGGTTTCTGAAACCCACTTTACTGGGCTGGCAAGGTTGGGTGAGAAGAATTAAGTCACGTGACGAACCAGAGTGATTCCGTTTGGTTTGCTCCTAACTTTTTGCTCTGCATGGCCCGCTGGCTTGCCTTGAAGCCTGCAAGGAATTGAGTGTCAGCTGCTCGGTGTGCAGCCAGCTATAATTACCACGTAACCACTAAAAAAGGCAGATTGATTACCATGCACACCGAGTACGGTTTTTGTGTGGATTATATGAAATATCGTCAAGTTGGAGTAGCAAGTGTTTTTTTTTTTGTGGAAAAAAAAAAAGAAAAAAAAAGGGAAATGTAATAGATTTGTGCAGCTTGTGATCAATAGAACAAATGGGTTCTTCAGATTGGCATATTTAATCACGGTTGGTTGTGTTAATGGGGGTCAGTACATGGTGGGATAACAGGTTATACAGAGCAATCTCGCCTAGGATGCACGGGCTTCGACTTGTCTTCAGTCCTCTACCATTAAATGGATTGAACGGGAACCCGCTTCTCCATGCCAATAACGCCACCGCGTCAGCCAGAGATGTTGCCATCAAACCGCCGAGAGATTAACTGGGCGATTGCTGATACTGTCTGTCTGAGACGAGGGCTCTAATAATGTGGCATTTTTTTGGTGGGTTGTACGACCGGCCAACCACCTAAACAAGACAGTGAAAGAAGACATCGGACCATACAGAGCATAACGAGAAATATTCTCCTATATCTTTAGCCGGTCCGATGCAGATTACGGAAAACTTACTACGGTAGTTGTTGTTACGGAAGAATCTTTCCGCAGGTGACCAAATAGCTAAGGTAGGAGGAGCTGAATGGGTAGTTTGGAGGGCGAGCTGGGACGAGACGAAGTCAAGATGGGGGGTAGCTAGGTGTGTACAGTATTTGTTGCACCGAAACAGAACATTACTTGTCTTCAATGGTACCGTACCTACAGTAGGATTATCCTGATTCCTACGTAGAAATTCGCTGTTAAGATGAACGAGCCAGGCTGAACCCAGGCGAAAAGAGTTAATTAGTTCAGTTCCTAAGTTTTCCCAACCTCGCAAAAGTGCAATAGTGCTCCTTGAGCTTGGTTGGCGCAACCCCGGTTTCGGGCTCCCCCCATGATCGCTTTGATGCATGAGGAACCTCCTCCTGTCCCACCTATCTAGCAAGGGAACACCCCTGACGCAGCCAATAGAAGCGCGAGAAGGTGGGTGCAATTTCCATTTACTCCAAAAAGCCTGCGCCCATTCTCCCCGGCCCGTCTGCAGCGGACAGTACATCACATTTTTGATTGTATTCGAAGTCCCCGCGACCCGAATTACCGTACGTGCCCCCTTACTTACCTTACCGTTGAGAGTGGACACCTTTGATTAGCATTTTGCACCTGAAAGTTGCAAAGCTCTCGAGTCTGTTCTGTTTACTCTTGATCTGGTCTGTTCTTGTCGGTTTTGCTTTGTTTCTGTCGCACCACGCACAGCCAGCCAGCGCAAGCAAGCCCAAAGCTATCTGGGTAGCCTGCCGGCCAGTCGTTCTCTCGCGTCCTGTCTTCCCAACTCGACCAGACCAACCACCATCAAGCCAATTGGCTGATTGATTGATTGATTGATTGATCGACTTGACTGCTCATCTTTTCTGAAAGTCAACCCAATCCTTATTCTACGTCAATCGCGCTCCGACCACCACCACTCAAGCGATTCCCTGGCAATTCAGCCTTCGGTTCTCAGATCAAAACCGCACAATTCGAAAAAAAAAAAAAAAAGACCAATCGGTCGGTCGATTCCATCGTCGTGTCATCGTCATTCCGGTCACCCTCCGCTCCTGTGCCAATTACGGTTTTACTTTTCTTTCTCTTGGTGTTGTGAAACCTTCGGGTCTCTTGCGAATTTTCCTTGTAAGTTTGCAATAAAATCCACTCAATTCACCAGACGACGTGCCCAGGTTGGCGTGTGTGGCAAAGTCAGTACTTTGTCGGACAAACACAACATTATTTCTGCCTATACCCGCCCGCACCCAGAGGTACAGAGACACGGGAGCAAAAGGGGGAGCAAAAAGAAAACAAAGGGCAAGGCATTACAGAACAGAGCATAAAAAGAAAAGAAAAAAGGGAGAAAGAATTGTCGCGGAACTGTACGCATGCTGCACCAAAAAAAGGAGGCTCAAGGGAGACCGACAGCACGAGCACCAATGCTCTGATGCCGCATCACCATCCATCAGCCAACAGAGCTCGTTCTTGCCACTGCCTGCGTCAGAAATCTCGACGGCATCGCTGACCAAAGTACTATGGACTCGTCACAGGATACTCAGCAGCGGCAAGAATACCAGAAGTCTACGTCACAGCAGCCTCGGGCCGATAAAAACAAAAGTAAAAGCAGTACAACCAGCGACAGCAGCCATCAGCTGCAAAGTCCAACCAAGAGTCGCAGCAGCTCTCAAGCGGACTCGTCGCGACATATTTCCTCCTCTGCAAAACCATCTACCTCTACCGACATGCCCCAATACACGTCAAGAGATATGGGGGACCCATCCCAGATCCGGAGAAACAAGCAGAGTATGGCCGATCTCAAGCTGCGCCGATTGACCGAACTCAACAGCCGACTCAAGGAGGATTTGGAAAGGGAACGAATTCCTGTCAGCCAAGCTGCCAAAAGGTATGAAGAATCAGCTTTAACGGGCGCGAACGAAGCAAGATCCCACGTGTCGAATCGATAGATGGAGCTCAGTTGGAGTTACATGCAAATTAAAATCGGCCATGTACTAACGTGCCATCAAACCTCAGCATAATTGCCTACTGCAACAGCACCAGGGACTACATGGTGCCCTCTGTCTGGGGAACAGTACCCAAGGGCGAGGATCCTTACGCTCCACAACAGAACGGCGGGTGCTGTCTAGTCATGTAAAGCGACAGATTAGACCCGGACGATACCGACACACGATCTCGTCGATTCAAGACTTGACATAACTACGCGATCTTCATGTCTCGAGGGTTGTGGTTCACGGCAAGCGTTGAAGCCATTATTTTGCACCATGGCAAGGATCGTTTTGCCGAATTCAGTGCCTTCCTGGGAATTTATTTTTCACAACTCAAATTCGACCACAGCTTTCCTTGCGGAACGGAGCCAGCTACTTCATGGCTGCTTTTACACGAGAGGGGGATGCGAGGAGGACCACAGGACGATTCGATGATAAGGGATACCCAGCATTCGTGCTTGTCTTGATAACTTGGAGTTGGCCGCCAACTAATATTTGGTTCATGGCTGCTTGAGATGTATGCCGCGGCAGAAGCGCACCAAGACAAACTCATCTTTGCGAAGCCATGATAACAGTACTTCTTCTCCTTTGTTATTGATGGCGTTTCTTTAAAAAGTTTTCTCGTCCGTCCGGCCTGCTTCCTGAGACTATTTGCAGTCGGGCTTGGCTGCGTTGATGTCAATCTTGTTTTCAACACTGTAATAAATGTCTTCGTTTTATTCTCTTTTTCATTTCCTCTTTTTCTTTTTTTTTTTTTTTTATCTTTTACTCTTGTTCTGTCATCATCATCACTATACCACTACTTATTATGATTGGGCTTCCTATTCGTCTATCGATGAATCTGGACTTATTTACTTGAGTATATTATAAATATTTATCACATTATTCGTATTCTCTACAGTAATTTGACCAGTGTATAGCAAACCCGCTGGCCCAGCAAGCGCCCACAAGGCTCTGGGTTGCAAAGCACGTCGCCAACAGCTTTGATAATAGTTACGACAACCTCGCGGAGAGGCCGGAAAGCAACGAGGAGGGGGAACCAAGCAGGGGTAGTAAGATTTGCATGCGTTCTTCTGGCGATCTGAACCCAAACTGGACAAGCCATCCAATGTATTTTGGTTCTTTCCTTCTTTGCGTCAAAAAGGTATCTTATTCCCGTCTATGTACACACTTTGTGTTGATTGTTAATATTTAGACTCATGCTCGGGCTTAACAATTTGTCTAGACTTAACATACCAACACTCTTCAATACCAAAAAAAGACCCCAGCTCAACTGTCTATAGCATCTATCATCCAAGTTGAGCATGCACGCGTCTGTAGGGCAAGCATGGGCAGTCAGTCATATTCCCGGTTTGATAACTTGGGATGTTTGCTATCTAGACGGCTCCAATACTCGAATCTAGGTGGGCTGGGAGAGAAGGGAGCCCGTTGACATAAATCATCTTTTCTTTTTGCTAAAGTGTGACATATGGGATAGTCCACCGCACTTATTTGGTACTGCGTATTCGTCCCCTATGCCGACCAATAGTTTTGACCGTCTTGGAACGCTTCTTTCGCCAAGCCTGTAGCTCGTCCGGTGACTATCTAATACAGATTATGATTTCTCTGTTGAAATATGAAAAAATAAAATAAAACAAAAACACTAAACCGTATTTGCGGCGGCATCCTCGCCAGGTTTTCGTCAAGAACCTCTGTACTTAGCTTTGCAAAAAGGGTCTGGTTCCCCTTTGACTTTTGACCCCACACATTCATTCTCTTTGGAGTTAGCCTTTTTTTTTTCTTTTTTTCTTTTTTTTCTCTCTCTCTCTCTGCCTCTCTTCATGATTCACCATACAACCTTGAGACCTGGAATACTTATTCGCCTTTTCCCATGGTTCCCTGATGCCAAACAAAATGGCAAAGACGGTTTTGGGCATCCTGATCCATCATCCTCGTCCAGCCAGCGGAGTCTGCTAACCTTGTTCAGTCGAACCAAATACTAAAATTTCCTCCAATCCCACTTGATTTTCACATTTATCCATCTAGGAATACCCATCTAGGACCATCCTAAACCCTGGTGATCATTTTATTTTATTTTACTTTAGATTCCGGAAGAGTAGGACTTTACGTTTGTACTTCACACTCTTTTTTTTGTTTCTTTTTCTTTTTCTTTTTGGGCATGGCGACACCGGAGACCAGCATTGTTACGCTTAGCTCCTCCAGCCCGAACCAGAGCACCGCCGACAACGCCATGGCG
The DNA here is from genome assembly GCF_004337985.1 of Pyricularia pennisetigena. Taxonomy (NCBI): domain Eukaryota; kingdom Fungi; phylum Ascomycota; class Sordariomycetes; order Magnaporthales; family Pyriculariaceae; genus Pyricularia; species Pyricularia pennisetigena. The sequence continues at coordinate 1,795,776 of NC_043741.1, forward strand.
GCCGCCACTGAGACGCCCCCGCCGTTGCTGCTGCCCCGGATTACAATTAAGTTTTGCACACAGTGCAAGTGGATGCTTCGAGCCGCCTACGTAGGTACCCCCCGTCTGTTTGGTGTTGTTTGTTATCTTTCGGCCTTTTTGAGTTTTGTTTATGTCTTTTACCCTTTTTTTTTTCTCTCTGTTATTCTCCGTTATCTGGATCTTTGGGAATCGTTTCTACATGCCCTACCTGAAATAGCGCTCTCTTCCCCCAAAACTTCCCAACCACCTCCCCGAACCCTTGCACCTAGCGCCACGCCAACCATGTCTGTCAACACAAGCAGTACGCACAAGAGCTCCTGTCAACCTTCTCGACAGCGCTGGGGGAGGTAGCCCTGCAGCCCTCGACCGGAGGGACTTTCGTCGTCCAGATCCTGAGCGCCGGCGCCGGCGGCCTACCCCACACCCTCTGGGACCGCAAGGTCGACGGCGGCTTTCCCGAGACCAAGGAGCTGAAGCGGAGGGTGCGCGACGTGATCGAGCCGGGTCGGAACCTGGGCCACGTCGACCGGGACTACCCAAGACCCGACGGGGCTGCCGCGATTCCCAACACCACCACCGCCGCCGAGCATGTCTCGGCGCGAGCTTCTGGCGGGTCGGCCCAGGAACCTCTAGGCAAGCAGGATCCCGGTAGTGGTGCTGCTGGCAGCCGAGGCACCGATGAAGCCGAGGTGGGAAAAGAAAAGGGAACGTGTGATGATTGCAACTAAAGTATCAAGATATGGTCCATTATGGTCTCAGCTTGAGATTTGTTCTTGGCAACAACCGCTACAAACAAGCCTCGCGCACAGGGGTTTCTACGTGCATCAAATCATAGTTTAGGTGTAAATGTCTAGTGCCGTCGCAATGACGCACGATGAATACGAGGCAGTTAGAATTAAAGCCAAACTTTTTACGAGCTCGCGCTACTCTCCAATTATGAGCCATCACCAGAGAAATTCAAGGAACAACTTAAGGGATCCATTGATCTTGGCATATTCATCTGTTATGATGATCAAGGGTTGCAGCGGAAATCATAATCGTCGTCGTTGATCAAAGGGAGGATCGTTATCTATATTCCTGCTCACTGAAGATTGACCCAGGCGCATCCCGACCACCCGTACCCTCCAGACACCGCAGGAACCCTGTGTAAAATAAGAGGCGATTTCCCCCTTTTTGGAAACAAATTCAATCCATTCCGACATGTATATTGACTCCGTTTCATCCATCCGCCAGTTCAAAATGTAAGAGGATGCGACAGAAAAAGTAGCCCAGTACACTTTTCGTATAAGCACGACAGCAGTTGCATGGGCTGCGTAGCTCATTAGGGGGATATCGACTTTGTGAAAGTAGAGTCAGGCGTGATGCGCCAAGGAAAGCTGATCGGAACCGGCGACGTAATGCAGGGCCCTGTTGCGAGTCTCACAAAAAAAAAAAAACAAGAATGATGTTAAACAGACAAGTTCAGGAAAAGTTGATGACAGATGGCCAAGGTCCCACGGCTGGCCGTTGTGGAAGACGGAGAAATTGTATCTTCGAGGTGTGGGTGACCCCGTGTGAGAGTCGTCGAGCACCAAACTAGCGACCACGTCCGAACCTAGATGACGAGAGAGAAAATTCCATGTCAGTTTTCAGTTCGATGAGGACTTGTATGGGCTGTTTCTATATGAAGCAATGGAGCTTCTGCATCCAAGGCGTTGAACGTACTTTTGTTTCTTCTCCGCTGGTTTAAGAATCTAAAGAGTGGCAGACAGCAACTGGTTAGCAATGTCGGCAGACGTAAATAAAGGTGCCCGACTAGAGGGCACCGTTGAACGCTGGCAAAAGCATACCTGGAATGAGCACAGCAAACTCTCATCCACGGACATCATGGCACCCGCGTTGTCGAACTCGCCGCAGTAATTGGGTGCGCTGAACAGAGTTACCAGTTGTCGTTTCGAGAAAAACTCGTATCCGTCCTCGACGACTTGGTGGGCACGGCAGATCAAGTCCATGTCGTGCTTCTGAAGGAACCGCGAAACCACGTCAGGACCAAAGGTGAATGAAACACCACGGTCGTTCTCGCTCCAGCCAGTAATGTCCTTGTCAGGATCGGACCAAAGTAGGTCACAGAGCAGGCCGCAGTCGGGGATCTGTAGGCGAGTACAAAGTCAGTCATTGTAATGGATGGGACTACAGGATAAACCTTGCACCCAAAGGAAAGTGTCGATAACGTGTCTGAGAGGCAACTCACGTCCGTCGGGCGCATAACACGGCGAATCTGCTCCATGGAGTTCAAGTCCGGGCTCAAGCCGCCATGCATGGTGAAGATCTTCTCATCAATGATGGCAGCGATCGGGAGGCAGTTGAAGCAATCTGTAAAGGTCTTCCATAACTTGATGTTATACCGACGCTTGCACTCATCGTAAAAGCCGTAGATACGGTTGATGGAGGCACACTCGTGGTTGCCGCGCAGGATGAAGAAATTTTCCGGATACTTGATCTTGTACGCGAGCAAAAGGCAGATAGTCTCCAGGGACTGCTTGCCGCGGTCAACGTAGTCACCGAGGAAGAGGTAGTTGGCTTCCGGAGGGAAGCCGCCGTACTCAAAAAGTCTCAGCAAATCATAGTACTGTCCGTGTATATCGCCGCAAATCTGTCGTGTGGGATAATTATCAGTATCCGGCTTGTAGAAACACAAAGGGCTACGCGTTGATGCCAGGTGATGCAAGAAACAGGGCCGTCAGGGTTGGCTAGAGTCATGTTCTAAACATAGCCTGAGAACCTCGTTGCGATCTTCACATGGCAAAAGCGCACCAAGTACGAAAGTCGAGGAATTAAACGCACCTTGATAGGAGCTTCGAGTTCAAGCAAGATAGGCTGTGAGATAAAAATCTCCCGGGCCTTGGTGCACAGGTATCTGATCTCAGCTTCGAGAAGCTGGACTTGCTTTCCGGGGCGGCTGCCTCGGACCTCGAGCAGACGGTCGATAATCGAGTCGAGGTCGACGTCGTGTTGATCCGCCATTTCGATGTTCACGCCGACCACTGAGCTGGCGGGTGGTCGTAGGTTGGGCGAAATTCAAGTGCCGCTTTTACAGACGGCAGCCTCGGTCGGAGTGATCCGCACGAGTGTGTCAGTATCGGTACTTCTCTCTTCACCAAACACACCCTCTCTGTCAATCGGCCGGCCGCGAGCGATGGTCGAGACTGAAGTCCCTGGGGTGCGCTATGTTGTGAAAGGCAAAAAAAAGTTAGGATCCTAGCAACGATTGACTTTTTGTTTGGTGCAGTGGCGGCAGACTCCCTGCAGATCGGGGCAAAGACTGCTTGAGAAGCAGTCAAGCGGTCTGTATCAGGATCGGGCATTGAAAAAGATGATAGATAGCATAAAATCTGCCGCAGAAGGTAGCGGGGGGAGATAGGATGGAAAACCATGAACGTCGTTGTTGACGGTTCATTTGTTTTGGAGGGGATTTGTACGCACGCTCACGAAGGCCTCAAGATGCAGAACACCTCCAACGGGCTGCGACGGTAGAAGCTGCTGTTTTGTTGATGTCGCCGCAATAAAACCCGGGAGAATTGTTGTCACGTCTTAGAATGCAGAAAAATCGATTATGCGCGCTCGGCGGGAAAATCGCTTTCGGATTGCGTCGTCGGAAAAAAAAGCTGGAGCCGGCGAAGGCAACAGTGCTGAGTGGGGGAGTCTTTGCTACGTTGTGGTGCAGCGGCTGACGGCGGTGGGCTTCTGGAATTGAAGCTGACTTGGGTTGTTTGGGGCCCGGTGTTTATGGGACTTGTCGCGTCAAATTTTTTTTTTTTTTTTCCTTTGTACGGGGTCGGGCTATGGCGACAGGTGAAAAGCTCGATTGCAAAATTTCACGCCTCCGTCGTCTTTGAAGATAAGCGCGTCAAATACAGGGAGTGGTAATTCTCAAGGTCACTACAAGCGCCGGATGTTAAGGATGTGAGTTTTCTCGTTTTGATTTTTTTTTTTTTTTTTCTGGGGAGATGGGTTGGCACGAGAATTGCCGGGTCGCCAGGTGTCGTCGGTTTTTTTTTCTCTCGCGAGGGGTGGGACGCACGGGGTAGCTGAGTCGATGCTGCACTTTGACACAGCGTAAAATATTCCAAGTGCGGAGCTTGGAAGTTTTGACTCTGTGAGGACGAAAAATCGTGATTGATGTCGCCGTTGAGAGTATCGTCAGATTTGGTGATGTTGGTATGTGTCGGCAACAACAGGTTCTCGAAGCGACGGGGGGGAAAGCGAGAGGAAGCAAAAGAAAGGCCGGCTTAGGCAGTGGTGGTGTTTCGTATCTTGGTGGGAGGGAGGCATGGAACTCTCCAAAGTGGAACCGACCGCCCTCCAACCGGGGGGTACGCCAGCGCCATGATTGGCTTCGATTCTTGGCTTGAGCCCCTCCCATTGCCCCGGCGGGTTCTTCTTTAGGTGTGTATTCTGTGGTAATAACCTGTAGCATGGAACAAAACTGAGCTTCATGCTAGGTAAGACGTTGACTTTCGGCGTACACCGCCATCATACGGAACATGAATGCTTTTTTTTTTTTTTTTGTCTACTTGCACTTTTAAGTCTTATACTTTGTCCAGACTCCTACCTGATTGAAATGTCAGGTGAAAAAAATCTCACACTATCGGGTTGTCTGTTTCTTGAATCGGCAGACACACACATCAATGCGACACAGCATTAACCGAAGCCAGTCTAGCAGGAGTATTTCTCATCTGAGCCAACTTCTCTGTGATCGCGTGCCGCCTGCGAGCTCTTACCTGCCTCTTTGCTGCGTGACAATTAAAATCCACTCCATGTTGAGTCGTAGTCTCCCAATTTAACTGTTACCTTGCCTTGCCTTACCATGTACAGAATGAATCCCCTACTTCAATGTGTACCTTCGGTACCTACCTAACTACCTACCTACCTGAATCTGAATGTATATGACCTAACCCTTAAGCCCATGGCACTTATTCCTCGCTATCGGCCGATTCAGACACTTAAGTTAAGTACTTCATGCACCGCAAACTGGTCACTCGATTTGACTGCCTGCTTGCTTGCTGCTGGGTTACCTGTCTAGCTACGTAAACGGGTTTTCATTTCTCTCCGCTGCAAGTCAGGCTGTTGATCGGTTTAATGTACTCGGTAAGGTGCCTGCCTAGCCGCTAGCTTTTGTTGCAATGCCTCGCGTAAAAAGCCCCGGGCAATGCTAACCACCGCCAACCTAACCGTCGCTAAAGGAAAACATCCCCAACAACAATGAATCTTCATGATTGGCTGGTCCGTTCGGCAGATAGGCAACCATGTATCATCTATCTGATGTTTACCGATATCAGCTCTCTACTGAATACGGGTCAGACCAGACAGCCCGCAGCCCTGGGCCGCCGACGGCCAGCCCATGAGGAGAGAAAAATTGGGTGTGTAGCTGGAACGGGAAGTTCGGAGGGGCCAAGACAGAGAAATTTGTCGATAAAAATACCTACCTGCCGGCTGGGTATGTATGGACGGATGGCATCAGATGGCCCCCATCAGTCGTCCCATCTCCTCATTCGTCTCTCTTGTATTGTCCCCCCTTACTAATTTACGAGGAGACACTAAGCAAGTACGTACTAAGTTACCCTACTAGCCAAGCAGATCGACTGCTTAGGTACGGCAACTAGCACTTGCTTACCCGTCAAGACCGATAGGCATTGGCTGCGACCAAAGGTGCCGTTGAGTGCATTGGCCTTGTCACCGCTCCGCTGGGCAAACAAGGAAAACATTTCACCCTAATGCATATCGTAGTAGGCCTTTGAGTTGATTTTGCTGCCTTGATCTACCAGGGCCCTGACGTCTTTCCCGCCTCACTTTGATGTGATGTAATCATTGTTGTTTTGCACTGTACGGTAGGTAGTTGGATGAGGAGTGGTCAAGTTACCCAAAGTCACTGAGGGAAGGTAGGCCAAGGTAATAAAGAATGAATATTAATTGACATGGATTATTGCAGTATAACTACATGGTCATGGGAGTGATCTGTAGCCTCACTCAATCTTTGACAGATGATCGCTGTACCTGTACGTGGTTTGGTGACAGCCCGCTTGACGTTGGTGGTATAACGAAGAATCCTCGAGGATAGGTGATAACATCATCCACTGGAGTATTGGTCCCCACCCCCTCACTTACTGTACTTGGCAACTGCTGCTTTCCGCTTTCTCTGTACTGTACGCACCAGGGGGAGGAGGGGCCCTGCTACGTAGTGTTACGCAGCGATAAAAATACAGTTCTTCTTTTCCTCGCTTCCAAGCCGCGGATCCAGCGAAATACCACTTTTTGGAGCAAATATCCATCCATCCCCCCATTTGGGACTGGGCGACACGGTCGTTCCCCAAGCGGCTCTGGACCACCGCCTGCCCCCTCTCTTGCTCCTTGGGGGGAAACAAAAAACAAAGACAAAAAGCTGGATGATGCTTCATTAACGCGGGCAAAGGATACAAGTCCCCTTGTT
>NC_043741.1:1802282-2001857 GCF_004337985.1 Pyricularia pennisetigena
CCCCCCCCCCCCCCCCCCCACCATTGTTCCCAACAGCTTTTCTTTGCACTTTTGGCCCCTCCCCCTGAGATCGAGCAGCGTCGATCTGGGTCAGGGCCCGTTTTGTTGCAACCCCTCAAAGCTCTCTGTAGACACTAGCTGCTATTTAGAGACAAGTGTTTCAGCAATCCTCGGTCGTCGGGGACCATGTATGACGACGTCCGCATCTCGATGGGAACAGAAGAAAAAAAGACGACCACGGGTCTGGTAATGCACCTTGTGCACTCCGTTTTCTGATTTATAATCTCGATTGCCAACGACAAGTGAAATTTTTCATCATTCTCAATTTTCTTTTACTTGCCGACAGGTGAAAAAAAAAAAAATCCAATGGTAATTTCACAATTATCGCAGGGTGCAACTTAAGCGACGCCATGTTATGCCAGCTATCCTATACTACCATGTTTATTTCGAGAATACAGAGAATACAAGTCATAAAAGCATATGCGGAACAAATCCCTGGCAAATACCCGTTGACGTGCTGCTGAAACGCCTCCAATTGAATAATACTTCCTGACACCAACAATCTCCAGGACGCAGGTAAAGAAGTAGAGAAAAGGGAGTAAGGAGCAAAACCAGAAAAACACAAAATGAAGAAACCGCTCGTAAAGGCCCTGCAGAAATCTCACCCCAAGTATACCCTTCGGTAATACCGTCTGTAGCGTTCCAAGACGAAATCAAGACGAGGAATAAAAACAAAGAAATAAAAAAGACATACAGATGATGAATATGAAAAAAAAAGCAGTAAAACCACAGCGCCAAAAAGAAAGCTAATTCTGGAGACACTCGAAAAGTAAAAGAAGATAGAAAAATGAGAGAGAGAGAGACATAAAGAGAGAAAAAAAAAAAAAAAACCAGACGCTGCTACTTTGCATTACTGATACAGCCCTGCTGGGAAATCCCCAAACTTCACGGCTCCTCCGCATCATCGTCTCCTAGCCGACGTTCTCACCCCCTTCCTGTGCCTGGCACTACTGCTACTCCTCTTCCGTGTTGACAGCATAGGTCCGCTGCTGCTTGCGTTCACTGGTGACGCAGTAATAGTGCTGTCCTCGACGTCAAACTCGAGCCCGTTGAGCTCCTCTTCGTCCATATCTGTAAGGTCCTCGCTAAGGCTGCGGACCGCATCCCGTCCTGCCCACTTGTCCTCGGCTGCAGAAGTTCCGTCGACATGAAATGATTTCAAATACCACGGAAGCCCACCGTCGGTAAGTACGTCAGCGGGACCGGAAGCCCCTCCGGCACCCAGGCCACCGTTGGACTGCGGCGGCGTGAGCGGGCCAGGCTGTGGACCCGACGGTAGTGGAGCATGCATGTAGTTGCTGTCCGCCGGCGGCGTACCTGATTGCTTGGGAGTTCCGTTGGTCAGATGCACTTCGGGTTTGGTGAGGTCGGTTGGTTGATTCTCCTGTCCTGCAACCGACGACGTTGACGAGGCACAGCCGTTGACCTCGACAGCATTGCCGACGCCCGAGGTGTCCACTTCGATATTACCGGCGTCATCAACAGCCACGTCGATCTGCATCCTGTCGACATCGGCCTGAGCTTCACCATGATGCGCCGTCCGGGTCTCATGATCGGCTACTATAATCTGACCGGCATCGACGTCAGGGGCGTCCACCATTGCGACCTCTCCACTATGCTCTGGCGCAACGTTTTCGTCCTGCAAGACCGTGATCGATGCTTGTCTAAGCTCGAGGCTAGCTTCCAGCATGCCCTCAAGCTCCTTGACGAGCTTTTCGAAAGGTTTGTTGGCAATGTCTGCTTCAGCATGGAGAGCTGTTTCGAGCTGGGGCTGGACCGCTTTGAGAATCCTTTTGCCCAGTCGTTTGCGGTCCCTAGCCTCTACGTAGCCGGAGCCTTGTTTGGATGGAGAAACATCAACTGGATCTCCCTCTTCTGGTCTGTCTGCCAATTCAACTGCATCTTGCTTGATTGGGCTTGAGTTGATGCCCACGTGAATCACCTCACACAAATCATGAGCGAAAGCCAGAGTCGTGGTGTAATGTCTCTCATCAAGTCTGTTCTGCAGTCCATTCAGACCTTCTTTGAAGACACTTTTATCAAGCCTGCAGATTCTGCGGTCAGCATAAAAAGTTATGTATAAAACTTCAGATTTGGTGAGGGGGTGGGGGAAAGACGCCAACTTACGCAAGTGCCTTGTCAATGACAGGTAGCAGTAGCTTGTAGATGGGGAAGTAAACAGTGTCGACAAAATCTTGTTCTAGCTCCGCCGCCTCGAGCTTGTCCAGCTCGCGCTTGACAATCTCGTCTGAAAGAGTCTTGAGCTGTTCCAAATCCTTGATAAGCATGCTGGCAAACTCGATTCTCCTCTCCAGCCGTGCTTTGCCTGATGGACCCATGGCGCTAAAATCACGTCTGGTAAGCTCCATTGAGGAGAATGTCTCCATCTGAAGTTGCAGACGCTTTATCAGAGCGGCGCCTCTACGCGCTTCTCGCTTCAGCGTCCAGTATCTGCAAGCCTCTGCTACAAAGTCTTTTCTCTTACTGAACGGGAACCGTTGCATAGCTCCCTCGACGATGGTAAGAACGGACTGGGGTATTACGGGTGCTCCTGAAGGTAACCTCCACCAGCACTTTTGCACTTGGCCGCGCTTCTTGTCTGCAGCGACAACTGCGTTTTCTCCCGTTGCCTGCAGATCGTCTGCGGGTTGTTCATGTAGCGCTTGCCGATGTGTAGCTGCGAGCTCGGCAGCAGAATCCTGACTTGTTGCCCAGAGCCGCCCCTTCATCATCTTCTTGTAGAACTTCTTCGCATCCCTGGTGGCCTGTGCGACGTTGTTCTCTTTGGTGTAATCTGCCGGACAGTGCTTGTCGCAGAAGGCTTTGAGAACCATATTGCCATCAAGCACGGCCAACGCACCTTGGCTGTTCTTCATCTTGAGGTACAATCGTGCCCGTCTCCCACAGGTCACATGAAATGCCTGATAACATGCTTTGTTACCGCACTGGATGCAGGCTCCCATCCGTTGGTTGCAGAGGTAGCACGTCAGTTTCCACCGGGTTTTGGGCACTTTTTCCACATCCATCACAGGCTCCATGAACGTGTGGTTACCCAGAGAAACCTCCGGGATCCACATGGAACACAAGAGATGTGCCCATTTGGACGAGTTAGTCTGCTTGAAGGCACCATCCGTATTCGGACAGAAGATACACGTCTATGGTACTTTTTGTTAGCTTGCGGGCACTACCTTGGTAACTCTTTCTCATGGGTTTAGACGGGCGGGTGCTTACCGGAACGCCTCGGCCAATCAGCTGGCACTTCCTGCACAGCCACTGGCCTTCCGGGATAAAAGGCACACCATAACACTCCTGGTGAACCGCTAGATCGCACCCGTCACAGAAGACGATTGCATTTGTGTTTTCGCAGTCTCCGTCATCGCATATGGCGCATTTACTGTCTTGTTCTTCTCCGGCTTGCGTCTCACCATTAACAGCCGCAGCCGAGCTTGATCTTGGCCTGTGCGTCTGAGGAGGTTTGGGGTTGGGCTTTGGTATTCTCTTCTCGAGAGCATGCCACTCCTTTTCTATTCTGGTGATGGCAATCTCGAATATTTCACGAGTGATGGTGTCCAGATTCGCTTCTTTCCGACGCTCGTTGTACTTCTCCAGCCACATGTCGTCTTGCTCGTCCATGTCATACTCGACTCGACCAAGGGTGTTCGAAGGTGAGCTGGTCGAGCTGCCATCCGCTTTCGCAATTGCGGACAGTTGCTCTAGATCTTCCTCGATGTTCCCGTCGGTGGCTTTTATCAACATCCTCTCTGGGCGGAGATACTGGTCACTCTCCTGGTATCCCACGTTCATCATCGACTTCTCGACATATCGAGCCTGGCCGAACGTTTTGCTTTCGAACATGGATATCCGATCTGTTTTCCGGTAAGAAGGCTGTTTGAGATCAAGGCGCTCCTTGGGTGTCTGGTTATGTATGGGAAGCACCTTGGGGACTTTCGGGGTCATGGAGAAGTCGGCCCCACGCATGCCATAGACACCAAGGGGGTCTCGAGACGGCCTTCCCCTGCTCCTTCTTGTCATGGGTGTTGTGCTGTTCTGGCTTCCCTCTGGTGGGACCAGCACGGCATCTTTTGTTGCTTCCTCGTCCTCTTGGGTCTTGAGGGGCGATGCACCCTTGGGGGTCGATGTATCGGCAGAAGCTGCAGTGACTGCAGGCTTTGGAGTAGTAGGCCTTGGCCTCGCAGTCCCATCGACATCTTCGGATTGGAAGACCATGAACGTTGCTTCGATATCTAGATTTGGATGAAACTCTTCCCAGCCCCTCTCTTCTCGGGGTTTATAGCCCTCGCTCTGGATTACGGCGCTGGTGATGGCGGCGGCAGAGCTGAACTGTTCGTCATCGGGCTCGAACCTGCTCGTTGCCGTACGCATCCTCGTGCTGCGCTCTCTTCTGGGATATACAGCGGCTGAACCGGCGGCTAGAGATCGCCGGGGCTTGCCTGTCGATGGGGTGCCGGCAGCGGCACGGGGCCTCGGGGCGCTGGATGAGCCGGCCGGTCTCGGAACCTCGTTTCCATTCTCATCAACAAACCTGCCACCGCCGCCGGGGCCACCGGGGATATACCGGCGCTTCTTTGGGGGAGGTTCCGTGTCAGCAACGGCAACGCGGCTGGATCGCGCGGCTGAGGTTGAGGTGCGCGGTCGACCGCGTCGGCGCGCCGGCGTGGAACGCTGCGGGGTCGACGGTGCTGAAGGCATGTCTCGTAGATCCAGAACTCGATGGCATCAATGTATGGGTCGGATGGAGAGTTGTGATGGGTTTTTGGAGTGCTCGTTGGGACCTGGCAGTGAACTGGTCGAACGCGACTGCGATGAGAGGTGGTCGAGGCAAGAACCGCGCTAGCGCCTGATTGGGCTTGATGAGTCGTACCAGCCCCACTCTGTTGGGGACACTTCCCTTGTATTCACGTGATTGCTTCCCCAGGCCCCCACCCGGTTTATTGCCAAGGCCGCCAACCCTTTCAATGCCAATTCGATCTTTTTTGTTCCTGATCTGATGATAGGGCTGACCGACTGATGTTTTTATTCTACTCTGCTTGTCGTTTTTATTTTATTTATTTTTCTGTCGGCTTGTACGTCACTGTTGTTCTCTCTTGCCATTGAAGACTGGAATTGGGGAACTTATGCTCTCTTTGGGGATCATGTCAATGCTAAATTCCTATCCTCTTGACTTGATCGCTTGTTTTGGCAATTGACTCTACAAAGAATTCTTTTTTTTTTTTTTTTTTGACGCAAACGATGTCTTGCCGGTTGATATAGCAAGCTAATCTGCAAGGCTCTGACGACATTGTCCCTGCCTTACACCGTCTCCATTCTGTACCTGAGCAAGCCTCCGCATATCTCCGCCTCGCCTTGTCCCCGCTCCTGATCTAGTTATCGACGGGACCCAATCAACTGACATCTTAGCCCCGGATTTTCCAGTTCAAGGTTATTATTGAACCTTCGGTGGGGTTCTTTTCCAATTCTCTTTCTGGTTTGGAATTTTTCCTCTTTCTTTTTTGTACTATTTCTTTCTTCGCCTCAGCGTTTTGCGGACCATATTCTGGACAAAACACAACATTTCGCGGGTCGGCCAGTTGGACACGACCTATGTGACTTGTATGCGCGCTCAAGCTCGTAGTGAGTTGCGTCCTACAGTCGGTCTGACTGTGCTACATGTCATTACCATGAATTCACATTCTTCAACCTATGAATGATCGACTTCCGCTGGTATCATGGCGGGGACGTAAGAATCTGTGTAATCCGTTTTTTGCACTGTTCGGTCGCATGGAGATGTCGGCCGGCAGGAAACATACTTACTCACACAAATACGCATGATAAGTATGACCCTAACAGTCCACTGTAGAATAGTGGCTATTCTCAATTCGCAGTTGTGGTCGAGACTTTTTGCAATCGGTAACACATGAGAATTTGCCTACAAATACTATCAACCTTCATAGCTTGCGCGCAGCAAAAAGTTTCCGCGAGGCCAGATTTACATATTCAAATGACATGCTCGGTTAAAAAGAAAAAGAAGAAAAGAACATCTCAATCGTCACAGACGCTTATATCTTGAATATTATAGTCATTATTTACAAAGCTTCAGCTGCCCCCAAAAAAAGAAATTCCTCATAAATGAGCCTTCAACCTGTTAAGCTACCTAAGATTTCCAGGGGTCCCTCCAGCCCGCTCTTTGTCCGTTCCGAGAACACGCTGGTTCCTTGGCCATGATTTGACGGCGGCACATATTGTGTTCGGGAAGGTAGTGACCCGGCAGGCTCGACTGGCGAGTCCAAGACTTCTGGTGTCGGTGGCATAGCATTTCCATGAGATAACGATGCGAGCTGGGGATTCTTGCACTTGCTGCATAAATACCTAAATATTCCCAGCATATGTTTACTCTGTGGCTCACGCTCCGCCATGTACTCAAGTACTGCGATACTAGGTGAGAGGATCGCGATGTCAATCATCAACACATGTCCATGGAAAGTAGCAAAGGCTATAGAAACTCACGCCTTCTGCATGGCCATGACTTGTCCGTCACCACGTAATATAGGGTCCGCGCTGCGCTTCCACGTTTCGGATGAAATCTCTTGGCTAAGCACGATGAGAATGGCCGAGGTCATGCAGTAGCTAAACGCAGTTTAATGATCGTTAGCGACGGCAGTTTGGAGTATACTGGGGGAGATGAGATCATACACTATGAAAGGATTGCACCTGGATAGAAACCTCTCCTCCATTGCACTCCAAACAATCGCGATGGACTTGTAAGATGCCTCTATTGCGTCGCGGGGGAATTTTTCTCCTCCACCAGACAGGGGATGAGTGTCATAACCCTTGATATGGGCGTCGAAGAGCATGAACGGCCGGCCCAAAAGAATGACAGAATGTAGCTGCAACAGTCTGTAGTGAAGATTGTGGATGGCGCAGCGCTGCAGTTCTGCAGGCGTGGCTGGCGGCGACTGAGAAGAGGGGAAGATGATGGCTGGTTTTTCATTCATGTAAGGCCAGTCGGCATCTTGGCCGGCAATCTCAGCCGCTTCCACTGCTGATGTCTCCGGCTTGTTGTAGATTCCCAAGAGAATTCTGCTTAACATCTCAACCCCACGGATACTTGGCGCGAGGCTGGTAAGATCGCCATTAGCATCCTCGGGTGGTGCTGGAAAAGCAACCACGTCGGCTACTACTGGCGGTCGACCCAGTTGAGCAGCCACGAAGCGATCCAACAGAAGTAGGCTTCGCCAGACGTTTCTCCTTAGTCTGCCAATGTTGACATTGAAGCTCCAAGGCCTCCCGTTCTTCATTATCTCATCGTATCGCATGAGAATTTGCTCCTCTCGGTGCATTCCGAGCTGCTGTGCAAGCAAGCCGGCGCGACCTATGTACACCTGTCAGCAAACGCAAAGCGTGGTAATTTACGCATCAGAGGGCGACCAACCAATAAATTCATAGCCCTCGTTCCTCCGCACTACGGCCAAGGCATACATGGCCTTTAATAAAAGAACTCGTACTGCCCATATATCCTTGGTCAGAGTGCTGATGAGTGCCTCGACGCTTTGAAAATATGCTTCTGGGTCCAGCTCAAGCCCGTAAGACTCGGCTGTGGGCCCGGCCATAACGAGCCCTATCGCTACCACCAGGTAGAGAAGTACGAGGCCCTTTGTGTCCTGATTGCCATCTGAAATTATCTTCAGTGCAGTCAGGTTCAAAGTAGCTTCTTCGTCAAAGACTTGTATCAAGCCTTGGGTCTAGATATAAATCCACGTAAGCATAATCCAACTAGTTTATAACGGTATGCAGCTGCAATTTCTTTTTCCACTGGGACTTATTCCTCGCGTACATTGATCAAGAACGCCTCGACGAGATGATATAGCTGTCTCTCTGGAGGTAGTGGCACCGGTAACGTTACCGAGGGCTGTTTGAAAGTTGGCGGGAGCTCCATAAGCCTGAAGCGTGCATCAAAAGGTCTATGTAATGGGTTGGGCATGCCAGTAACCTCAAGAACATTTCGCAAAGCATCGAGATATGCCAAGTGGCTGGAACATCCCAGTAGATCTAGGGTCTTGGTTTAGTAAGTTGACAGTCAGGAGGAAAGAAAGGGACGCATGGACCATGGCGTGCGTACTTGTAGTGTCACCTTCCGGCAGTGGCAATCCAAGCATGCGTTCCGTGGCGTAAAGATGTGAAGGAATGCAGACATCTCTCCAAGAGTTGACGCCTTCTAGAAGTTGATTACTCCACGATTCGTCGACAGATGCACCCCAATCCACCTGGTGTGAGGTGTTGGACGATGGTCGTGATTGTATTGGATCATTTTTGGGTGTTGAGACGACACATGCCTCTGGACTATATCCAAAATGAGAGCCAAACCCGTTATGTGCGCTGGAAGGGGTTAGAACGGTTGTGGTAGACACTGGTGTGTCGGCTTCCAAACAAGGACTTTTTGGCGAGTCTGATTTTGCTCTTGGAGAGACTGAAGCAGCTAAGGAGGCCTCTTCTTCCGCTCGTTGTCGCTTGCTTGCAACGCCGGCATTCCTGCGATGCGCTGGATTGTAGACGCAGTTGTCTGCATTTTTCTTGCGTATACAGAGGCTACAAGGAACCTTTCCGTCACACTAGACGGATTCATTGATTTGTGAGTAAAGTGATCACCACGAAGCTGTTTTGGTTCTGTGTGAGACCGCGGGATAGCACAGAGCATAGCCGCCCTCAATGACAATACGATAAAGGTCTCACAAACGCGCACTTGAGGCTTGAACCAAAGGGCCTTTATAAGACTGGCAGCTGCTTTTCCTGCAGATAGGAGAAGTCGCATTCTCTCCCATGGCCCACTCTGCAACCAAGCCCCAGCCATTTAAACTTCGTGGCAGGGTTATGGGGAAATAAACAATGTACGAAGACAAACGTTTATATAGGAGGGGGATGGAATATAAGAATCTTTTACTCGTACCTTTTGTTTTCTAGTCTTACAAAATCCGCATGCCTGAGCAATGCGTAGACGCTTGTCATCGGGAACCCTTGGCCGAGTCATGATGTTGATAGAGAGGAACTATTTTGATAATAGATGATGTCGAAATCACCTCACCAACCACTTAATCCTCAAAGGCATGGCAGCGATTGTAAAAGGTGTGGGTTTGGCCAAGCCTCTGGACGACAAATCACCAAGTCCTGATTTCGAGAAATCTCGCCTTGTTGTGGTGAAATAAGACAGCAAAGGAGTAGCCGCAAAACCGAGGGCCCGTTGTCAACGGCCCTGTCTCTCGACTAGTCCAAGGTATCAGAGAGCTGAGGTGTAGATGAGAAGCCCAAGTCCGTCCTTGGCGAGGTCTGGTGGCGAACAGAGCCGTATATGGTGTTGGAACAGATGGCGCAGCCGGCAACAGGTATACCAAGCGTACAACAAAGCTGCTTAAGCTGTAGTGCGAGCGTTCCAAGCGACGGGTTTTAACAGGGTCCTGGGAATAAAGGGTGATGACTAGAAAAAAGAGTAGACAAACGAGCTTGTCGCAGAATTCAGATCCTCAAGCATAAGGTTACGGTGTCGCAATAAGAGAAGGAGGAGAAGGGATTCCGAGCTGGGGAT
This sequence comes from Pyricularia pennisetigena, assembly GCF_004337985.1. Taxonomy (NCBI): domain Eukaryota; kingdom Fungi; phylum Ascomycota; class Sordariomycetes; order Magnaporthales; family Pyriculariaceae; genus Pyricularia; species Pyricularia pennisetigena. The sequence continues at coordinate 1,811,917 of NC_043741.1, forward strand.
GACCCTGTTGAAGAATATGCACTAGGCTTGCCCGTCTCGGTGGCCTGGGTGTGTTGTCTCGAGCTGGCTGGATATGGTTTTCCTGCGCCTTAGGGACCTCCCTAACGTAGCCTAAAACACAAACAAACTGATTTTTTCCACGGCGGGCCCGTCAAAGACTCTGAGGGCGCGGGGCCATCCAAAGTCTTTGGGGCCAAACTAGCTATGTTCCTAGTCAGCCATGGCGTCTGCAGTGGTGACAACAGCCAAAGAAACTCTATTTTACAGGATCGGGGCAAGATGAGCGCCTACACACAACGTATGTGCGTATTGGGAACCCTAGCTCGGAAAACAGATTCCATCCAATACCAGGTCATCTTACATGCGGCGCCAATGTGAGGCTCTAGGACGGCGCCCAGTTAATTACGTGACTATACCTGTCATCTACCCCGACCATCCATAACGCCATCTTTAGGGATAATGTACGTGCGCCTTCACAACGTGGGACTTGAGAAAAGACGCCAGAGCAGGGCCGAGTGGACAGTGTTGGTTCTGGAGACGGTGCCGGTTGGACGAAGTCCCGACGGATTGGTCGCCAACACAAAGGGTCTCACTTCACCTATGATCATGCTGCACCGTTTATTAATCCACAAAGTGAGGAGCGGTTTCCCGGGGCATCTTCCAGAACAAGTTAGGCCTTTATATTTTCTGATACCTCAAGAATGTTGTACCGAGAGATGAGGGGGTCGGTAATACTTGGCATCAAGGTAGAGTACCTATCCAGGTGTCGTAGAATTCGCTATGTTGAATGAGACCGTTGGAGGTTCAAGAATGAATTTGTGCGGCAATTTTTTCTAATCAAAAAGGGCGGACAGGAGGACAACACACACACACACACACACACACTAAAAAAAAGTCAAATAATGAAGGGGAAAGAGGAGGGACGATTTGCTCCGGCTCAGTCAAATCGAGGAGGCGTGTCCTACACTCGGCACGCAACTACCATGAAAAAAGGTATGTAATTACCTCGACAAAGCTTTCCCCATCGGCACTCTCCGATAAGCTTTCTCATCGGAACTCTCCGTGCCATCTTCTAATGCTTGGAAGGATTTGGAATTAATGTTTGCACGTGCATACAAGTTGTTGCAGGAGAGAGATCTTGGCATCACATAACAGGAAGCGCTTAGTCAGTATTGGGAAGCACCATAAAATCGCTGCCGCGATCGTTAGCCTAGATAGCGCACCCAACCTGAAGACATAGCTCTCCTACCAATCAATTCAGGCTGTACGTGAACGTTGGTGTGCGTCAGTTATGAGCCCGGGAAGAATTGCCAGCCGGTATTCGATCAATTGCGCCTGGGTTCCAATCCTGGGGAGGGAAACCTGTAACTTCCCTTGTATTGCTAAAACCACATAAAAACAAACCCCAAAAACGTTTGTATACGTAAGTAAGTCACGATTTGGCAGTGTGTACCCGAAGGTATAATAGGCCGTTTGCGTAGAAGAGAAATGCATTCCGCTGCCGCACTCTAGGTGTTATTGGTACCGCCAGCGGACTGGGGGGTGGGTGTGAGTTGCAGGCTATACTTACCGAAGCCACTGGCATTAGTCATTGACGGGAGCTTTCGTCTTTTGACTGTGTTCTTTTTTTTTTTTTTTAGTGCAACACAAGTCTTCCACAAACGAGGCGCTCAGTATCGAGGTCTTGTGAAGTCTAGATCAAACCCCACAATAGACTGTAGATTGGGCGGGACCCACTTTATTTTTGACATCCTCCCAAGCCGACCGATTTCAGACGGTTAGCTCTCCTTTAACCAACCTAGAATATCACTATTACGTCCCCAAGGTCGTGAGTCTCCGAGCCCCCGGGTCCTATTCCAAATAGTTCCATGAACAGGCTATACTAGACCCGATTGGCAGGAGATTGTTCTTTGTACAGCCACTCCCAAGGTACCCATTCAATTGCGAAAGGTAGGTAGATACCTATTCTATCCATCTGCCTAGCGACGTCCGCATCCTGTACACAGGTCTATCGAACGGCCAATTCCATCCGTCATCCCTCTAGACGATCCGCCGAATGCCCCTGACGCTAATCGACTGCATCTTCATCTACGTAGACCTCTAGTTACTCGGATCCTGCCGAGAGTGATGTCCCCAACGGGGTGGGCAACGGCCTTGCCGCGATCAATCCCCATCTTCACCACTGCGACAAGATGTAGCACCCAACATCACTTGTCAAGTCGTGTGCTCATGACCCTTAGGGTTGCGAGGCCCCAAGGCATACGCTTCCTTGGCAATGCCACGGCCACCAAGCGCGCACCTCCGTCAAGTGTAGTCGCCTCAAGTCCGAAGTCAAGCCGAAGCCCATCCGGGGCCAGCACGTCCACAGCCGCGACTTTGAACTCATCGAGACCAACCCGCGAGTCCCTTTCATTTGCCGAGCGGTTGGCCCGGTTGAAAGAGCCAGCCGTGCTGTACAGAGCACCACCACACAGGTTTTACCGCTTCTCGTGCTACAGCAGTGGGCTCTTCTGTATCTTGTATGTAGGCTATCACTATACAACCAGCGTGTTATATGCGCCGCCTGACGTTACATGGTGGCTACCGCACGCCTTTGCGGTCATTGTGGCCGTGATGGGAGTTCTGGGCGCATACTTTGTTACAGGTGCTTGGCGTTTGGTGCGCATGATCCGTGCGGTCCCTCGCGCGTCCGGGAGCGCCCTCGCTTCAGCAGGCGCCGCCCCGAAAACGCTGCCTCAAACGCGGATGACGGCAGCGCAGAGAGCCGCAGCGGCGGCAGAGGCCGCTGCGACGCATCAGCTGCCTATACGTCTCGAGGTCACCGCCACGCGGTTGTTACCGTTCTTTCCGCCCAAAGTCACCCTGGTGGAGCCGGCCGATTTGGTCCTGCCTGCTCAGTATGTGATACTACGCCACATGGGCGAGCACGTCAAGAACCCGGCTCTCGCGAAGAGCAAGCTGGGAATAAGGGAACAGTTACAGGCGATCAAGGACGCCAAGGCCAGAGCTGCTGCCGAGGCAGAGTATGACAAGCGCAATCTTCTCACAAGCCCCTTCCGCCACATGGCTCGTGCTTTCGGCACAATGTTCAGGACTCTACATAGGTCTTTGACTAGAGCCGGCTTCGTCAACGTAGAGGCCCAAGGCAAGAAGTACAAACTCGACGTGATGGAATCTTGGGCACTGGAGGATGGAAGGGCATTAGATCGCTTGGTCCGTGTGCAGGAGCGGTCGAACCTCATTACATCTTTTCCTCAGGAGCGCAAAGCATGATGTGGCAATCGCGTGGGTGCTCTACACACTTGCGAAAGGAGGATCGACTACCTTGGTGATGTAAAATAAAATGTACAGTTATTTGATTACTTTTCTGTGTCAATTCTGCGAGGCCAGTGTCATGAAACTAAAGACTGTTGTTGTTCGAGGACACATAGTTTGCCCCAACCATACTAGGGACCGGGATATGTATACTCCGTACAATTCCCGAAAAGCCTATGACGTTGGATATGCGGAGGAGAATCACCGCTAGTAACATTCTAGGCCTCGATGATCGATCATCGCATGAATATGGATCTAGCATATGGCGGTCAGTTAATCGCGGGCCGTGCTGTGACTACCGTAGTAGTGTGGCCATCCTTGTCGGTGCGCTGCTGCTGGCGCTCCTACTGATATTCCAGGCCGACATCGCGTTTTGTTGAGAACTGAGGTCATCCGAAGGGACAAGAAGCTGTTAAGCCAAACTCAGCCTAGCTTGGTATGGCAGTGTCTTGCATGCAGTTGATGCTTGATGCTATTCAGAGAAACTACCTTTCGGACGAAGATCCGCTTCCCCTGATTCGCTGCCCAAAAGGGGCCTCCGGGAGTGAGGCGGACGACCCACAGTAGTCAATGCGCCTGGTTGGTCCAAGTTGAGGCTTGAAATCTTGGATTTTGGGTTCTTCTGCCGTACTATTACCGGTAAACTGTTGGAAGACCTGCCGACTACAGGGGTTTTTCAAATAAATAAATACATAAAATTAAAAAGATAGAAGAATAAAGGAGGAATCTGACACTTTTTGATCTTGGTTCAAGTGGACGTTATGCTATGCAGAGAGATTAGATTACCTTGGAAGAACAAACACAGACAGGGCGAAATTTTAATAGCGATATCCAACCCTTCGGTTAACAGGTCTCATCCCCAGACATCAGGTTTTTTTTTTTTTTTTTTTGTTCTTGCTGCATGCATGAAGCGAGTCAAGATGCATGGGTCAAAAGGAAGACAAAAAAGAAAAGCAGGCGATGCCGATGACCGGTCGATCTTATTTCCACCGCCGACCAAAAACCAAACCCAAAAAAAGTCTGCTTCCCCCATGTCTTGTTACAGGGTAGAATAAAAATGGAGTCCCAACGTCCGCCTCAAATTGGCCCGTGCAATAACCTGTTTGATTCCACTTCCAAGGACGGAAAAGTCATGCTGTTGTCGGTAAAAAGCCATGTGGGGAATTGTCAGTTGGCATTGCTTCTTGTTCAAGGGACCGTTGCTTTCCAAACGTCAACAAACCTAAAATCGCCGTGTTACGAACTCAAGAAATGAGGCTGAGGGAATCTCGATGGTACCACGTAGTAGACCGTGTGGTAGGGAATTGTGTACATCCCTCAGATGGGGCGGGGCGTCCATGACTGATTTGAGTTGAGACTCGATCCGTGGAGATCTATCTTACGTCCATACCTGAGCGAGATCTCCTTACCTGACTATCTATCAGAGTGGGAAACAAAGCTTCTTGGATACTTGTTTCTGAATGCCAATAAAGTAATCCAAACTGCCAAGGAACCCCGTACAAGATCGCCATAGTTCGCTCGGGTTTGCAGCGCGATACAGCAAGTTCTATAGTCGATCGTGATAGTTATTGTCGCACTATTCTACTTACAGAGTAGTAATATGTTTTACGTCCATATGCGCAACGAACGACACTCGAACAGGGGCTCTCAACGACCGACTGTCATACTTGGTATTTTTTTTTACCGGAGTTGGCACTTTACGGAGAAGTGGCAGATTCAAACATGCACGCGAAACATACTGATGGCTGGCTGCAAGTGTTTGCAGTTTCTGCGATGCAATGCACGCACATTAGTCTGGACCATTCATTTACTGATAGAACTAGGTACCAACCTATTAACATCTCCTGTGTCCATGCATGATTTCTTTCCAACGTTACATATCATACAAAAGGTAGGCATTTGTAAGTTATGTAGAACGACCTCGGCTCGCATGGGGGGGTTTGATTGAGGCGCCATGCCCAGAACGCCATGAAAGGACTGATTGCTTTCCGCGTGCAACCAAGCTTCAAAAATTTTCCATTCTAGCTTTGCAATCAATGAGCGGTGAGAAACGAAAATCACACGGTAGTTGCCTGCCTATTATGTACATTGTATGAGGAGCCATGGGTGAATCAGCGTTTGTGAATCGTCAAAGCATCCATGGCATGCATGCAACGCTGTCGCTTGTCGCACTCGGTCCCTTGGAATACTCTCCATTAACACTACCTATTGAAGTTTGTAGATAGGGACCATGCCTAGCCACCCTTGTCTTCTGTCTTTTATTTTATTTTATCTTTATCTTTTTTTTTTTTTTTTTTTTTTTTTTTTTTTGTTACCATCAACCTCTCCATTACCCCTCCCTGAGCCCCTCAATTCTGATGGTGAGGCTCTCACGGCATCATTACTTTCCGATGATGGGGATGACGGCATGAATGTCGCGGTGTAGAAACTTAACAAGGTAGTGAAGAACAAGGAGAAGAATGCAGTAATCAAATTAGCAGAGAGATAGCCATTACTGCGGTAATGATCTCCCTCCATTCTCCAGAAATAGTACAAGGTGAACAGGCTCACCTTGAAGAAGTAAAAAAAAAGATAGGTGATCTGCTGGAACGAATCAAGAAGATAAATTGCGCAGAGGCGGCTGACCTGATTAGACGAACCGTGTCTGGAATACTACGTCGCAAGTGTTTCGCAGGGATGAAGATCCAACAAAAAACCCTATCCAGTCACACGCTATGCCACACCATGCCACCAAGCATCTTACCGTCTCTGCAGATTACTAGGTTGGCTACCTGGCGTGGGTGATATTCATGAAGTGAGCGGCTATCACATCATGAAGAAGGGGTGACATAAAAAACAAAACAAAAAAAAAGGAAGTGAAAAAGCAAGTCATCTTCAACGAGCCGTGCTGGGACGCGTATGCAGTGTCATGCTATGCCATGGTGATCCACAGAAAATCGAGGCTCGAGTTGTAAATTGCAACTGACAGGCAGGCCGCGGCGCTTATTCGGCAGACAAACCGTGGATTTGGCACGTCACCTGAGGGTTTGCCCAGCCGTCTAAACCCGGACCAAACCAGAAAATGATAAAAAAAAAAACTTTGTTTGAAAAACCGCGCCCCNNCCCCCCCCCCCCCCCCCCCGATCGTCACAAAGATCACCAAGCACGAAGGGTCCTGCTGTGCCCCAAAAATCCAATCTACCTTGCGTAGTAATACCGAGGAGACAAGCAAGGTTGTGCGGCAAGGGTAGAGGCAAATTCTTGAGTATTCCTTAGACGAGATTTGCTTACACTCACTGTACGGTAAGCGAACAAGAAAAAAAAAAAAAAAAAAAAGAGCTCGAGGCATCCTCCAATGCATAACATACCTGTAGGGCGTTGTTTTAATAGGCTGCTGCCAAATTCTACCGTCGAATCATCACAGCTAGCTGCACGGGCACAATTGAAGCGATGCATCAGATGTCAGGGCGGCAAACTACCAAGCGCCATTACTGTACTGTACTGCGGCCAATGCACACTTCAGTTCGGCCAATAGCGCGACAGAGAACACCTCTCATCTCTACCTGCCAACTAGGTAGTTGCTTGGGGGGCGATGGGGGGTTGGGGCAAGAGGGGGATCATCGTCGCCCTCGCCGTCGTCAAACCCTGTTCTTTTGCCCGGGTCATGTCGTGCCGCGCTAGTGCCAAACTAGAGGTGGGCGATCGGCCCAAAAAGGAACCACGCGGACGATGCTGGCCATGGCACGGCGGTAAGTCGTGAGAAGTGCCAACCGCTAGTCTGATGAAGTCGGCTTGGCACCAAAAGGATGAAGAGATGGCCCGGAGATGCACTCTTGGATCGCTGGGACCCTTCTGATCTGTGTGGGTTGAAGTTCTGGAGATGGTCAGCGACGCCCCGCATGCGACGCCCCCGAAAATTTTTGTGCCTTGACCTTGAATTTTTGAGATGTCGATAGCATGGGTCGTTTATGATTATCGATCGAATCTTTCTTGTGTGATGTTAGTTGTATTTAGCGGTGAGCATGTGCAACCACTTCACCACCCTGTCACCCGCTTCTATTCGACGTCGCATACCTGGCACGCTTGAACCACCCCGGTCAACCCAAACTCAATAGGCAGGAGGGGTTCTGTTTGGTTGCCGCAATCGATTGACATTTCTGTAGAAGAAGGCCTCTGCAGTACGCTGCCAAGCCTACCGGGCCAAACCCAGATCATGGGCTGGGGTGCAGCAGGCCTCATGGTGGTTTCTACCAATAGATAGTACCATGTAACTGGCACAGGTCTGGGTTGAGTCAGGAAACAAATGTTGACGGCCCGGAGATTGTGGCTGGCCCGCATGGTTGGTGCACTTGACGATGGCGATTCAACATAGGGGCAAGTGGATGGAATAGAATGATTCACTGATACTTACCAGTTGGGTATATATCCTTGCTGACCCCTAAGGGATGATGCAAATCGTCTTTTTAGCGCAAAACAAACAAACAAACAAATCGCCATATTCATTGTACAGTACTCAAATACACTAATCGATGAAGTAGATGGATGCGACGAGCCGACGCCTGGTAAATAAATGTAGGTAGGTAGGTTGTGTTGGTGGCATGATGATGGCGTGTTTTGCTTCTGCTTCCGAATTCAACCATATGCTGCATGGCTGCATGATGCAGCAGCATCCATGGTGGCGCGCAGCATCATGAGCAGCAACCAGGAAGATGCCCTGCCGAGACGGCCATAGCAAGCTATTCACGGCAGATGATAAGTATAATAGACACAAAGAAACAAAAGGAAAAAAAAAAATTAAAGAGAGTCCAGTCGAATTCCGCGACAATCTGCAAAAGGGTGGAGGCAATGACATAATGCTTCTCGTGTAGAAGTGCGTGCATGTACAAAATATCTCCAATCCTGTCGCCCGCAACTTGGCTCACATCAAGAGAAAACCACATGTCTAGTATAAGTGGTCAGGACTACATACCTAAGCAGTATGTTGCAGAAGAGATGGGGTTTTGTTGTCCAAAGACGGAAAAAGGTGGGCTGCTATTAATATGGGGACAAGGACGGCTGCGCAGACCAAATGTCCCCACGCATTGTGCAAAGGCCTGCAAGATGTCGTCGCTGTCGTTCGTTTTTGAACAGATGCTTTGCACTTCCTCCGGTCATTGGTGTGTTACATTCGCAACCCCATGTAAGTAGAAATCAGCATAACAGGGACTATAAGAGAGTTGAGAATCAGACTGCTGAGAATGGCTTGGAAGAAAGTAGGTTTCCAAGGCAGTCAATTGCATGCTCGTACCCCACCAAAGTAGATAAAATCATCAATTGAAGAATACTAGGTGGGTAGCCAACTTGGGAAACGAAAGACAAACAAAAAAAAAAAAAAAAAAACATTCGAAAATGCATGACCGTGTGGGGGAGCCTCGCAACAAAGACCCCACAGCAAGCCAGACGCCAGCCGTTTGTCCGTGGCAGTGGCCGCCAAGAAAGGCAAAAGATGGGCCTAATTTTGGACGTTGTTCTCTGCGAGGCTAGCAAGTGACGCACAGACTTTTTACAGCATCGCGTGCAGGACAGCTAAGAAAAGGGACCCTGATCCTTGCCGATAACGCTTTGTTCAACCAAGGGAAGGAATGGATTGCTCAGCAAGGGTATGGTCTTTTTTTGTTTGTTGCATTTATTTTTGCACCGCTTGTAAGAACGACCAAGAACAATTGTTGTTTCTTTGTTTTACTAAGCCGGTACGAAAAAATAGAACAAAAAAAATAATATCTCGCCGTGGATCCGGAAATGCTAGAAACTAAATGGTCATCCCAAGAAATAAACTTGGACGAGCTGTTACTGAGTGTCCGATCAAATGTGTGGTAACATGAGGTGTTTGTTCGACAGCGATACGTTGGTTTTATTGGTGTGCTGGGAAATTTCATCAAAACATTAGGGGCGTGCAACCTTATCACCCGGTAGCTGCTTTTGAAATATCCATTGCGGCTGCTCTGTGGCACCCGTAATTTCGCGGCAGTAGCCACTAACGAAATGGTCATCGGAATGCGGCAGAACGCAAATGGGAATAACAACAAAAACCTGAAGTTCCCCTCCAACAACAAAAACAACAACAACAACAAAGAAAAGCATTTTGAATGTCGGAAAGGCACGAGAGGTCTCGAGTGAAACCTGATCTTGTTCTTCTCTTGCGGCATTGTCTTATCTCTCGGTGTCGGTTGGACGATCATGGCTAGTCAGCGACGAATTGAAGAACACAATGCCAAGCGATCCTCGGCGGCTTGGAACTGTTGAGCCCACGTTGTCATGTCCACCAAGCCTAGATTCAATCAAGTCCGTGTCACTTGCGACATACGAGATATATGACATGTACCGGACCACAACCTTAGAGTAGAAAAGAAAAACAGTACTGAGACACCATGCAGCGCTGCAGAGCGCACCTAGGCGCAAATGGCCCTGCCAACCGCAAAATCAGAAGAAAAAAAAATTATTGGCCAGATGATCGTTCCTTCTGACGGGGCCGCAAGGGGCCAGCAGATGAGTGGCTCAACTGTTTCGTATCATTCGGTCTAGTCTAGTCATTAGAATGAGTACCTGATCTGATCTGGCCAGCTCCTTTAAAGCTCCGTGGAAATGGACCCGTTCAAAGGACATGAGCACCACAAGGTAAAGTCGGTCAAGCCTCACGTTGTTGGCGACAAGAAAAAAAAGAATCCATTCAGCAAAGTAACGGTCAGTGTACCGGGCGGCAGAAAAAAGGCGTTTATTTGTCAGTGTTGATTGATGATTTGTGCTTAACGCCCATCTTCACTTGGACAGAAAGAAGGCTTTTCCAAAGACAGGGAGGGGCGGCGGGGTTCGAAAGGGAACCACTCGACGACCCTGGTACCACACCCTCGCAATATCCCTATAACAGAGCACACCTTTTGGCGGGGTCCCACAGGGTTACCCCCGGACCTTTCCATGCTGAGAAAAGCCTTGGAGATTGGAGACTGATACCACTAGCAGCCCCGATCCAGGGTACCCCCCGGCAAGCTGGTCGGCTGCGTCTTCAATAAAGACGCTACCAGGCCCCGCCTGCATATTTGCTTGAGCGTAGCGCTCGCTCCCGGTATTCTTTCTCATTGACAACCGACTTGAGTTGTATCGCAACATTTGACAGTCATTTTCCTTCCTCCGTGTTTCTGGGAGAACGGGATAATATCAAAGTCATTACTTCAACCGCCTCCTATCATCGTCGCCGCAGCTGCTGTTGTGTTTTATTTCGTGAGGCTTGATACCACCGGGTATCGCCGACCTCCGTTTCCAGCAGCTTTCAGTGTTCTCGAGTCCACCGCGAAGTGGGAGGTAAGCTAAAATTTTCTTTTTTCCCGGTTTCCTTGCCTACACTTGATTGTCTGTCTCCAAAAAATCAAAAAAAAAAAAAAAAAAAATCAAAAATCAAAAATCCAATCACCGTGTACATCGCCGTGCGCTCGTACCCTTCACAATCAGCCAGCCTCGCTCTCCTGTCTGCCACTTCACCTTCACGCCCGGTCCCATCATGTACACACATGCGCTCGAAATCGCACGTCGCCAGGAGTTGAATCATTGTGCTCGGCCGCGTCCCTCTCTGTGTGCTGTCACCCGCTGTGTCGACATTCAAAGGCAGCACGACATTCAACTCTTCGGCGTTTTGTCAGACAAATTGTCCACCTGTTTGTCTCGCCCGTGACCCAGCTTCCTTGGCGGCTGGTTGCTTCTCGGAAAGCGCCCGGCGAACCATAACCCCGCATAGTCAGCTGTCTTGGACTTCATGGCGCCATCTACCTACGCCCTGATTTGAATTCCTCTTATCTCCCGGTGATTGTGGGCGTCGGCATCCTCCAACCACAACTCCATTCAACTATTCATATGCGGATATCGCCTGGCTTCGGAACGCCCGCCAATTTGGGCCGCAGAGAAGCACAAAAACCGAACGCAACCGATCGACCGACAGGCAACCAATCTGCTGGCCCTCCCAGTCTCTGACCTTTGCAGGACTGGCGCAACGATCATCACCTATCGGCATCGCAACGAAAAATCTATCGCACGCCCAGGCCGCCACAAACGGGTACTTGCCAACCTTTGATTATGGCTGCATATGACATACACACACCCTTTGGCATCTCCATAGAGACCAATGACGAATCCCACCTGATTTCACTTCACATATCCCTGCACATTATCAAATTGAAGAAACTTTGCTTGATTAGAATCACCTGCGGAGCATGCACCATTTTCATCAGCTTAGGCCTACCATGTTTGACCAGACAGCTGACTTGTGATACTGAAGCAGGAGTACGGTGCAGACCCTACTTACCTCCAGCCAGTGCCTCGAGAATCGCCGTATCTCGCCGGCTTTTTTCGGAACATCAACGGAACCCATAATATTCTATCGCGCTCGATGGATCCGTAAATCAGGCGCGCTACCGGGAAACAAAAATGGATTCGGAAGACGGGGAGTTGTTCATCAAGGTTGGTCCCCTCTGGCTTTGACATGGAACTCTCAAGCATTTAGTGGAACTTGTTCTAATCACCATGTGTCATAGCAACTGGCTACATTTGTGCGTACGCATGAGAAAGCCTTAGCCAACGCTCTGCAATTCAGGCGCCAAAATCTCCCGAGGCATGGTTCATCACAGAGCGTCTCGTCGATTTCGACGAGCAACATTGCCACGTCTCCGACAGCCATGGAACGACCCGCCACATCTTCCTCCGCCTCAAGTTCCCTCGCCGCCGCTCTGTCGCTGGGCACCTTGAGTTTCACCTCTGCCTCTGTGAAGTCGGCAAAGCTCGCCTTGACTTCACATCACCTTTTCTACCTTCTCTCGCGTTTTGAAGAGCTGGGCATACCTGTTGGACCGATGAAGGTCCGCCTTGAAAACCTTCATGACAATTCTTCTTCGGCCAACTACGTCTCGTTCCTCAGCCAGTCTCAGCGAACTAAGAGCCGCGAGTCTGATGTGGGATCTATACGCTCCGTGTCTAGCATCCGGAGTGTCATGTCCGGCATGTCGGCTTTGTGGGCAAGTTTTGGAATTGGGAGCAGCGTGTCCGCGGCTCGTACCGAAAGGCAAAAGGCTGCTATACAGGCCGATTTGAAGTACTTGTACTCGGCCTTCACCAAAATCCCTTGCCTGAAGCTCGCTCCTGACTGGAGAGCACGTTTGATCAGGGGTTATGAAGAGTTCCCCTTTGACTCGGCCGTCCCGCTTTACGTGTTCAAGAACGTACAGGCTCTTGAGGTGTGCGATATGGACTTTCGACACTTCTTTGGCTGGGACAGAATGGCCGATCAGCTGCGATCGCTGACACTCAAGCGTGCAAGCATCGATGATCCCGCAGACATTCTGATCGACATTGTCCTTGATGACATGGACAAGCGTCGAAGGCGATCTTCAAAGACGCAAGCTTCGCCCACAACGCCCTGGGGTGCCGGCGCTTCCAGCCCCCGACGAACCCCAACCGCTGGACAGAATGAATCACATAATTCTACTTCGGCACCTGGCTCCCCCCAGCCAAGGTATTCGACCGGAGACCTACAAATTGGGTCCTTGAACAGCGAGGCAAGCATGGGTGGCAAAGACGATGCATCGGACGACAGCAGACGGCCTTCACTCGTCAGAGCCGACAGCGGTGAAGCTTCCACGTCGCCGTCGAAATCATCACGACCGAGAAGCCACTCGCCACGAAGGCCCAACAGCTCCAGGAACTCAACCTCTCACGTACGCACTTCCCACAAGATCCGTCGTTCGGGCTCTGGAAGTTCCCACTCGAGTCTTTCGGACTCATGGCACGGACACCACCGAGGAGGGAGCACATCGAACCTGTTGTCTGTAGGGATATTGCCGGCATCAAAATGGCGATTCTTGAAGCATTTGAGCCTTGCCGACAATTCCCTCACTTCCATCTCTGCCACCAGCCTAGCCCCCCTGTCAAACACGCTTCATTCACTGGACCTGTCAGCCAACCTTTTCACCCAAATACCTGACAGTTTAGCGACTCTGACGGCACTACGAGCTCTCAATCTCTCTCATTGCATGATAGACTCGCTGCATTCACTTTTGAGGAATCCCTTGCCGGCCATCACTGCTCTCAACCTTCGCGCTAATAGGCTTCAGTCAATCGCGGCAATCGAAAAGCTTTATCCTTTGGAGAGACTGGACCTCCGGGACAACAAGCTGACTGACCCCATGGAACTCGCTCGGCTGACCAGCATCCCCGACTTGCGGGAGGTGTATGTCGAAGGAAATCCATTCACTCGAACCCATAAAGATTACCGCATCACCATCTTCAATCTATTTCGCCAGACACCAGGTTATACCGAGGACATCACAATCGACTCTACAGGGCCCACGTACGCAGAGAAGAAGCAGCTGGTTGATCGTGTTCCGCTTCCGCCAGCTGTTCCTGTCGTCAAGCCCCGCGCCTCTGAAATGCCTGCAGTCGATGTTTTGAAGCCGGCTATCATCTATGAGACCCCCAAGGAAGCCGCCGTGCTACGTAAAGAGCGACCACGGCCCAAGGCAACGGCCAGCGAAATCAATACAAATTCGACTCGCCGTAGACGAGCCCCGAAGAGGCGCATTGTAGACTTGGCCACGAAGGAGTCTTTGGCTGCGAACGGACAGCCTACAGAGGTTACAGTCCAGCCAGTGAAGAGTGCCCAGAGTCGTGGTGTCTACAAAGAGGACAACTACCGCATTTCACAGACTGCGGACTCACAATCACCGCAACCGAGTGCGCCTGTCTCGATCAACAAGATGCCAACCACAACCCAAGAGGTACCACGCATTAATACCGACATCCTGAAGACGGACGCTGCGAAGCAACCTGTCGTCATCGCCTCACACGAGCCCGAACCCTCGTGGCAAGCCTCACCTCCTGTCGACTGGGATGCGGGCGGCGAAGTCTATAGGCGGAAAATCGAAGAGTTACGCGACAAGGTGGGACAGGGCTACCTGAGCGTACTCAGCGAGGAGGGCTGGGATGCATCACGGCACCTCCAATCACACTTCCAAGACGTGCAATTCGGGGCTTCGAGTCCTGCCATGCGCCAGGATCCGACGACACCTCGGGTTGTTCAGCCTATACATGCTGGGCGCACCCTTGGATGATCTCAACATACCTTAAAACCCCGTCACTTCTTACAGTTCTCTCTTCTACGACATCCCTATCGGCAGATTTGGGACTGAACCACTTCTTATCCGCTCATCTCACACTCCTCCGTATGACTTTTACTCTTTACTTTCGATTCAGCTGTTTTACATATTTTTGTCACTTTGCATTGTTTAGCATAGCGTATAGGCGTTAGGTATGGGAAGCGGTGATTTGATTTATTTGATACAAGATTTTTCGGTTTGTCTTTGTTTGAGATACTCCTCTCCTTGTTCGACTTGTTACCTGGTTATATTTGAAGACGGCCCAAGTGGCCTGTTGATGACATGGGCGGGACAGCTTTTCCAATTAGAAAATATGAAGTTGCCGGTTTTTTTGTTGACAAAGATTTTAAAACATCGATGAATGGCGTATGAAATGCATGATTCTGATGAGCCTCCTGGACGTAGACAGTTTCAGTGACTTGATGTTCTATCTCCCCGAGTTCTTACCAAGTGCATGAGTCATAAATGCATGGAGAAAATGATAGCCATCCATGGTGTTGGGTTGTCTCGGTGCATGTGCTGGTTTGGTGATTCAAGAGAAAGGGCAACCGACTTGAGGATCAGATGTGATTCGACGTGGACAAGCTTTGCCATAGTGACTCATCACTTGGCAGAACTGGCCAAGGAATTATCCCACGTCGTGCCTTCAACACCAGTTGCCTCACTGCCACTTATCCGAAGTGATGCGATTTCCTCCAAGTTGCGGTTCGCAACAATCGTCCGCTAATTCTCGTATGCGAGTTTCATATCTACGCCATGTCCTGACGTGTGGTCGGGGGAAGCGGAACCCTTTTCCGCAACCGAAGAGATGAGATGAGTAGTCAAAGAACTTTGGCATAGCACACGTTACTATTCTGCATTTAAGCACACCGCTCTCTGGGGGTGGGCAAATACCGAGGTTAGGAACATGCACAAACAACTTTCTCACGAACGAACGTATATATGTTCTATCTCGAAATGATGACGTATATTCTCAACAACATAGATTCAGGGACAACGAAATAAAATAAAATAAAAAGTATGTGCAAAGAAGGAAAAAAAAAAAAAAAGAAAAAAAAAAAAAAAGAAAAAAAGTTTTCAAGTTATTGCACTTTCTAGTCTGGTCTGTCTACCAAGTCCTAGGTCCAAAGATCTGCCCTTCAGCAACGTGCTTCCTCACGGCCGTGTCGGTGAAATCCATCGTAGTCTGGACGACATTGTTGCCCCACCACTTTGGCGGATTGATGTTGTTAAGCGTAAAGGCGAAGAAGATGACGAGGGTGGCGAGGCCCAAGCCGAGGTCCAGCCCCGAGCTGGTGAGGAAGTTGAGCCTGCTCCACCAGTTGAAGTGCCTCTTCTTGATGAGGTACTGAAAGACGAAGCCGACGATGCCCCAGGTGAGGTAGTTCAGGGGGCTGGCGGGCGGGATGGCCGCGCTGCCGCCAAAGATGAGCGGCGACATGAGGAACCTCGCGGGGGACTTGGGGAACTTGCGGACGTAAAAGTAGATCAGGATGGGGACGACGGCGCCGACGCCGAAGAAGATCATCAGGCTGGAGTAGATCTGGCCGGGCGAGAACATGCGGGCTGGACCGATGAGGCCCCAAATGACGGATGCTTGAAAAGAGGGTTGGTGAAAGTCAGTATAGATGTTTAGGCCTACGAACGTGATGTCTCGCGGAATGGGTAGGGGTGCCGGGTGTACCTGAGAAAAAGACTTTGCCACCTGGGCAGGTAAATCGTTCGGCTTGAGTCGGCGTGCAGATGCCGTCTATGTGGTTCAAAGCAAAGTTGAGAACTGCAATCTGGATGAAGCATGAAAAGGTTGTGGCCACAACCTGACACATAAACATTGTCCGGGGCGGGATCTTCATGTAATGACCGAACTTGAGATCCCCGACGAAGCCCAAGGCTTGGGACATGGTAATGTAACCAAAAGTCTTGAAGCTACAAGTCCCCCGCGCGATGGTTGTCAGTGGGCGATTTGTTTTTCTTTTCCACTCTGCAAGCCAAAAGGTGCCCAACTAGTAAACTTACATCATCAGAGCCAAGGGGCGACCGGGCTGGATATAACCGTATACGAACTCAGTCAACACGTTAAGACCGATCTGATTGTTCGTAACAGCTTGGATGATGCCGATGGGAAGCGAAAACGCAAAAGAGATTGCGACGGCAAGTAAAAAGGACCACCATGACATATTGGTCGGGTACGCGAGTACCGTGACGAAGCCGATGACTAACATCTAGAGAGTCAATTCTCGTCAGCATTTTTTATAACACACGACAGTAAACAGTTGGGGTCGCAATAAAGACAGAAACTTACAATAACAAACAGTATCATATACCACCAAGTAGGAGCCTCAACGTACTTTCGCATCAACTTCATGTGGATATCCTCGGCCTCATTGGTTGCGTTCTTGTACTGCAGCCAGATTGTCTTGCGGTGATGCAGATAAGTGTACACAATCAGGGATGCAATGGCCGCAAAGGAGAGTCCATACGTGAGAGCAAAGGTAGTACTCAGGAACAGTGGTGAATACGCCTTGTATGCCTCCTCATTGAGGGTAAAGTCCTTGGTGATGACGCGGGTGACGTTGTACGGCGATCCAGTGTTGTCGTAAGTGCTGGAGTCGCTGATGGGCAAGTAGTCGGCATACCATGTGTTTGTGTAATGCAGGCCGGATGTAAGGATGATAAAGAAAATAACGACACCGATGAGAGTGTTGGCGATAGCGTACCTGTCGAGGACAGTCAGCCAGTAGTCAGTGTTGGTGCTATCTTTTGGTGTCATGACGATGACTGACTAAGAAGTACTTGAGTGGAGGCTGAAGACTTACCAGGGCGGGATCATGGGCGAGCCGACGAAACCGACAATTTGTGACCAGTCAAAGGTGATGGGAATCAGCGATAAGCCCGTCAAACCTCCAAAGAGCTGGTTGACAACGGGGTTCTGGGGAGCAATCCAGGTGGCAAAGGCGAATATGCTCAAGAACTGAGCCAAGAATCCTGGGATGAAGTAGTAGACAAAGGAGCACAGGGTTATGATGCCAAACCACCGGTAGCGTGGCATGGAGCCACCAATGATGGTTGGGTCGTTTGGCGGCGGCTTCTCGTACATGGCGTTCATCAAGGTCACGCCGACCAGGTTCGCGGGCCAGATCATGGACGCAGGATAGACGAGGAATTTGCGCATCATACCGGCGATGCCGTAGCCCAAAGACTGCGTTGAGATCATGAGCATGAGCTGCCACGGGATACCAAAGTCCTGCTTGTAGAAGACGACCTGGGCAAGAATGATGTCTGTAGCGTAGGCAACACTGAACGACACTCCGGCCATGACTACAATGATGGTGTGTTCCTTGATGTTGAAAGGCCCGGGGTTGAGGGACCAGGGGATGCCGAAGAAGCTGAACTTGCGTTTGGGCATCACCTTTGCCCAGCCATGGCCGAGGGGCCAGGCGATAATCTGGGCAATGAGGGAGCTGAGACTGATGGAGGGGGATCGGAGGGAGAAGAGCGTGTTCATCGAGGCTCCGATGACGACCAGGAAGAGCCCTATGGTCCAGGCACGAACCGTGTTGCAAGGCAAATCTTCGTCATAGTTCCGAACGGCCGCCCGCACCTCCGGGTAGGGCGAATCCTCTTCGATGCTGACCTCCTTGTCCGCCGGGGACCTCTCCGGGTCGGTTCGGTTTGTCGGGGCCGTGCTGTACTCATCGGGGAGATTCGGGTCTAGGAGAAGTTCGTATTCTGATCCTTCGTCTCCTTCATATTCATCACCATAAGGAGTGCGGGAACTGGACTCACCCCACATAGAGAGGCGCTCTTTGATGTCGTCCACGGGGGCCTTATTTCGACTGACCTCGGTGATAGCCGAGCCGTCGTCCTCATATCGAGAAGACCCCGTGTCGCCGAGCACCTCCCGCCCACTGACTTCCACCGACGCCTTTGGCTCATCTTTACTGCTACGATCACCGTTTCTGTTCTTTATGCCGACCATCTCCACCAGAGTAGCCGTCTCAGACGGCTTCTCCTTTGAGGATGATGATGGAAACGGGGCCATTTTGTCTGAAAGAAAGACACTTGATGGACTCCCAGCCGGTCAACAGCAGAAGGGGTTTGTCGATGTAATCGATCTATGTGTGTAGCAGCAGAGAAAGATGATGCCATGCAGGTCGTCGCGTGGAAGTGCAGAAGACTATCTATATGTGGGGTTTGTCTTTATCCGAAGTATGTCTGTTTAAAACTGCGTATTTACCCAGCTCAAGTCCCAAAGACCCAGATCCTGGTCACCAAGGGTGGGGGGGCACCGCGCTGGGTGAGAGTTTAAGCCAAAATGCTTCAACCCCGGACGAAAATGATGCGCTTGGTCCGAGGGTTGGATGCGGTTGATCGGTCACAAGACAGGATGGCGTCGTTGTGAATCGGATATCCCAGTCCCACCTTGTACGCGAACCTGCCAAGCAAAGACTGGACGCAAGATGCTTGAGGGGTAAAGCAGTAACGGGCCGTGATACGGCGAGCGAAGACTGGTCGCCAGAGAAGATTCGACAGCTCCTAGGCAGAACAGCAGCCGACGCTCTCCCGATTGTTTCAGGGGACTTCTGGAAGCGACACGCATGCAAAACTGACCTCGATAAGCTGCCGAGGTAAACGCTAGAGTACTGAGGGGGAGCAGCAAAGGCTGGGTGGGTTAGGCAAGGTAGATACCGTAGGTATTGCCTAATGAGGCTCACTCCAAGGTACGTAGATCGCTCACGTATCTGGCAAAACGACACGCGACGAAAAAGTTTGTCCAAAGTTTAGGTGCAGAGGCACTTTGGCAGCAGCCCCGAGCAATGGCTGCTGGTTGCTGACTTGATTCGAGACGGAGACGTTCGTCAAGGCGCATGGGCTGGGCCCATGAGCACGATCTGGATTGGCTGGACTCGACTATCAAGTAATAGATACGGCAGGCTTTGAGATTTCGAAACAGAGGTGAGGCGAGTAACTGTCCCTACAGACTGTTGGATCAGGGAACTGCTTGGATCGCCTGGCCCTGTCTGAATCCGTGAGTTTGACTTGAAGAGGGGTGCTGCATGTAGATGGGATGAAGGCCAGTGGCTGTTAGTAAACCGTTTTCCCACCGAGTCCAAGCGAATTTGCCCGAGCAGTTCGCAAGCCCTGGCTAGCTAGTGCTGAGATGTGCCGAAGACCTTGCGGGGGAAGATGAACAGGGACAACAGCTGATGTTGGTAAATACTGATACGTGGTCATTGTCTCCAGTATTGTTCCATGAAATTGAGAGGTCTTCCATGAGCAGAGCCTGACGTTGAATGTCGCAACACTCACCGATTCTGGTACAGAGGTCGTAGGAGTACCACTTTGTAGATAGATTCAAGGCGTGTGCAAAAGTAAACTACTTTGCAGTTGAATGAAGCTACTTCTTTCTGTCGTCCCAAGTTTCTTTTAGCGGTTCTAGGGAAGTCAGAAGGCTGATTGATGTAAATGTGAATAAACAAAGGTGAGCAGAACTTATCCTACCTGAGACTAGTAAGCTACCTTGCCTAGGTAGGTACTACCAGCATAGGCAGCGCAAGAAACAACCGAAAGTCGGAAAACAGTGGTGATCTTCGTTTCTTGGCTTATTTCCCCCCCGGATTCGGAAACTAAGTCTACGCCAGTTTGTTTGTTGGTGTCGCGTAAAGTGTGATTGAATTCCGGGTTTGACGACGTGGCTATTTTTTCGGTTTCCTATTTAAACAAAACCCAAAATGTTTATTCAGGGTCGTAGCCCGAATCGAACCTCAATAGTTCTTTCTGTCCTTTTTGAGTCCCGACGGTTACACCCACCCCGACTGCCTACCCCTTGTCAGAACTGAAAATGAGCGTCGCTCACGTGATTTGCATTGAAGCAAGATTTTATTGGAAGGCCTAGAACTCAGAACCTGCCCAGGCCAGGGGCCATGCATGGGCAGTTGCAGCTGATTGACATGGCACCATTGGCCTCGGGTTCAATCTTTGACTACCACCACTACACAAGGTAACTCTAAAAAATCCCTGGTGAAGCAAATTTGTCGTTGATACACGTTGGGTATAGTAGGGCGAACTTAGGCTTGGCTTTATTGACTAACGATCGAATCCAACAACCGTCGCTCCGTTTTCTCCCACAGCACCGGATAATTTTAGAGGGATTCCCTGTCAGTGCACGACTCCACGAAACAATCTTGGCTTTTTGTCCAGAGACCTCCACAACGGACGACCATCATGGGCATGGACCAGCAGACCAACGTTAATTTAATCTAGACGCGCGGTTTTTTTTTTTTGGTTTTTTTTTTTTATGCTCCCTCTTTTTTTTTTTTTTTATCTATAGTTTGTTGAATGCTTTCACGCCTACGTGGGAGCTGACTTGCCCGATTTGGCGTTCGGTCGCTTATCTCGAGACGAGAGGCAAACGAACCTTGTTCTGCTCCCGTCTGGGAAATGTCTTTGAGGCGAGTCGTACTCACGGGCATAGGCGCTATCACGCCCTTGGGCGTGGGAGCCAAACACTCTTGGCGGCGGCTAATTGCCGGGGCTTCTGGCATAACGAGCGTCAAGCACCTAGAGCCGCTTGACAGGTGGCAGGAGCTTCCCAGCACCGTTGCAGGCCTGGTGCCAACTGCTGCAGCTGCAGCTGCAGCTGTAGGTGCAGGTGCAGATGCAGATGCAGGTGCTGCAGGCGACGTAGACGGCGGCAAGGCATCGGGACTGTGGCGTCCCTCGGACTGGCTCGACGCTACGGACCAGCGACGTATGTCCAGGTTCGCCCAGTATGCCGTGGCCTCGGCTGACATGGCTCTGGAGGATGCCCGGTGGAGGCCGAAGACGCCTCATGACTTAGAGGCGACGGGGGTTTGCTTGGGAAGTGGTATTGGCAACCTTGAGGAAATCTACAACACAGCACTGGCCCATCAAAAATATGTGAGACCAAAACCAGCCAGCCCATTGACGACGACGCGACGCATATGCGCAAGCATTTGTCGGAAGTCGCTTCGTAGAGAGGCACATAAGCTAAGAAAGTCATTTGCTCCGGACTGTAGGGCTACAAAAAAGTGTCACCGCTGTTCGCCCCCAAGATTCTCATCAACCTGGCTGCCGGTCATATCGCCATGCGGTATGGCTTTTGTGGCCCGAACCATGCTGCGACGACTGCGTGCACGACAGGTGCCCACTCTATTGGTGACGCGGCGCGCTTTATCGCATTCGGTGACGCAGACGTTATGGTTGCGGGAGGCTCCGAATCGTGCATCCATCCGCTGACCTTCGCCGGTTTCGCGAGGTCACGATCGTTGTCGACGGCTTTCAATGACAACCCCTCCGCCAGCTGCAGACCATTCGATGAGAGCCGAGACGGCTTCGTCGTTGCCGAGGGCGCAGCTGTCGTAGTGCTCGAGGAGCTCGAACATGCTCTGCGTAGGGGCGCGCGGATCCTGGCTGAGCTGAGGGGGTACGGATGTAGCGGAGATGCGCACCACATGACGGCACCGAGGGAAGACGGATCGGGTGCGCTGACTGCCATGAAGAAGGCATTGAAGCATGCTGGAGTCAGACCGGCCGAGGTCGACTACATCAACGCCCACGCTACCGGCACTCGGTCAGGGGATGCTGCCGAGGCCCTTGCCATTCGATCTCTCATGCTCGGTGACGAAGGGTTTGAGAGAGAGGACCAGGTGACAGTCAGTAGCACGAAAGGGTCGACTGGTCACTTGCTAGGTGCGGCTGGTGCAATCGAGGCCGTTTTCACAGCACTGGCAGTTTCCGAGGTGAGTAGCATCCTATTTATATCTTTACTTGCTTTTCTATGATATTGGAGACATTTGCGAGCATCTCTGGCTAACTTCTTATTGCAGAACCGAGTGCCTCCAACGAGGAACCTTGTGAATCCAGGGGTTGGACCAAACTTCAACTTCGTGGCAAATCAAGCGCAGGAGAAGACAGTCAACGTGGCGGTATCAAACAGCTTTGGATTTGGCGGTACGAATGCCTCCCTGGTGTTCTCAAAGCTTGACCGAGGAATCCAAGGAAGGATTTGAAAGGAATCAAGATATTGTATAGTAGGTTTGTAATAATACCTAATAAATTCAAAGAAGGCCATCCCATGTATGGATAGCTTCTGTAAGTCTAGATACGCGAACGCGAGGCATATCCAATCAAGGGTTAGGGTAAAAGAACACTTCGCTAAAACGCCATTTGCACCTCGCGATTGCATGGACCCACTTCTATTTTTTTAATCCCGATTTCATGATGTCAAGCAGCCAAGCTCCAAACTGAACAAACCCTCAACAACCTTGAGCTATAATCCAGACTTCCCAACATGCTTCCTATCCAGACGTGTCGGGCCTGCTTAGAGGCAGTCCCGCCAAAGCTCGGGCGGCAAGTCCACCGACAGGTCTTACAATCCAGGTCCAGCAGTGCAAGTGCAGCAGCAATAACAGCAACAGCAACATCAACAGCAACAGCAGGAGCCTGGCCAGCGAGTCCAAGATCGAGCCGATCGAGGCAGCACCAGCAACAAAGGCTGATGCACACCACAAGGGCCTGTCGAGACGACAGTCCCGGTCTCCTCTACAAACTGATTAAGCGAGTGCCGGGCGTATACAACCAAACATATCGAGTCTACAACTACGCAAATAACCTGTACAAGTCCCTTTCCAAGCAGGCGCCGTACAAAATAGACCCCAACCAACGCAAGAAGGGTCTCGTGAAGAAGGCCGAGGATGGAGAGGAGATTGGCGAGGGCTCCTCGCCTTGGCATACAGGTTCGTCATGATCGAGAAGGACCACAAAAACACTATCGACATCTTCAAGCTAACAAGGCTGCTTTTTTTTTTTTTTTTTTTTTTTCTCTTCTTTTTCGACAATGAACAGAGCTCGGTCTCCCCCCGACATTTAGCACATGGGCCCAGATCACCATGATGCACATGTACCTCGCCGTCGTCCGTTACCGCTGCCTGCCGCAGGACGCCTTTGAGGGCTCACAAAAGTCGCTGGTCGACGCCTTCTTCTACGAGGCCGAGGAGCGCATGGACGTCCACCACGGCATGAGCTCGCGGTCGCTGCGCCAGCACCACCTCAAGGACCTGTTCGTCGCCTGGCGCGGCCTCATGCTCGCCTACGACGAGGGCATCGTCCGCGGCGACGCCGTCCTGGGTGCCGCCGTGTGGAGGAACCTGTTCAAGGGCGACCCGGACGTCGACGTCAGAAAGGTGGCCGCCGTCGTCAGCTACATGCGCGCCTCGCTCAAGAGGCTGGATCAGCTCAAGGACGAGGATGCCCTCCTCGAGATGCACAAGGCGTTCCGGACCGACCTCAAGGGCGAGTTGCAGTTTGTTGACATCCCGGCCAAGGAGCTCGTCGGCATCTTGCCGAAGGCTGGAGAGGCGCAGATCCCAGCCGATACGGCGGCTGCGACAAAGAAGGTTTAGATTATGGCAGGAGGGTTAGTTGCCATACGAGGGTTCTCTCTGCGGGTGGGGGCGACTTTGAGGTCATGAGCATGATCTGATCATAATGTATTCCCACAATCTTCCAGCACACTCCAAGGGGTGCTATGTATATTTATTTAGCTGTAACAGTAGCTGTGACTGTTTGGGGGCTTTCTCGGGTTATCATAGCCTCGCCATTAAGAAATGGGACAAGGGGTATGTAGCAAAATCGATGTTTTTGACTTGGTTGATGCACCCTCTTTTGGTAGCCATATCATCACCAGAAAAAAAAAAAAAAAAAAAAAAACTACAGCGGATCAATCCGACCTCTCCCACATTTGAAACTCGTACTGCGTCCCGTTCTCCTCCTGCAGGCCCGCCGGGACCTCGTCGCCCACCCAGGCGTCGTGCTCCTCCTTGGACGCCCTTCTCCAACCGGACCCCTCGCCCAGCCGCAGCGCCACCGACGTGTCGCACTCAAAGTCGGACGCGACGCTCGTGAAGAGCACCCGGCGCGTCTCGGGCAGGCCCAGGGCGGCGTCGTAGATCTGCGCCCCGCCGATGACGAAGACTCTGCCCACGGCCTGGCGCTGCTCCCTGAGCTGGCCGAGGTACGCCAGCGCCTCGGGCAGCGAGCGGGCTTGGATGGGCTCCCTGTCGTTCACGACCGGATCCACAGCAGCAGTAGTCGTGTCTGTCGCGTCTGTCTTCATCGTGAGGGCCGATGATGGCGACGGCGGCGGTGGTGGGGCCTTGAGCTCCGGGAACGACCGGCTCAGGACGACGTTCAGCCGGCCCTTGAGCGGGCGGAACTTGGGCGGGATGCTCTCCCACGTCTTGCGGCCCATTATGACGGCGTTGAGTGCCGTCGTCGCTTGCTTGGCCTTTTTTTGAAGGCAGAAGGCCATTTATTTTGGGTTTTCTCAACGTTTGTAAAAAAAAAAAAAAAAAAGCGCTCATGTTGGGCGTAAGGAGGGAGGAGACTATAAAATACTTACATCCGCTGCAGGGAGACGCTTGGTGACGCGGGCAAAGTATGCCATCTCCTTTTTCAGGCCCGTCCATGGCAGAGTCCCGGCGCGGCCGATGCCCATGTCTCGCGTTGCAGCGAGCACCAGGGTGAGCTCGATTGGTGAGGCGGGTGGCATCTTGAATTTGAGAAGAGCCTTCTTTTTTCTTGTTGTGTGAGAGTGGTATGTTGATCTTTTTTTATTATTTTTTATTGCATGGGTATCGCGTTATGTATTTGGACTTGGAAACTGTTTTCTGAACAAGAAAAAAAAAAAAAGGTACTTGGGCAGAATTTTACCGAATGGCAGCCATGAAATCCAGACGTGAAAGTGTCAAGCCAGACCAATTCTTGGTTTCTTTAGTTGGCAAGATAGAGAATGTTGGGTACCAACCACCAACCCCGGCCAACACAACTTTTTACGACGATATACCCCCGCAAAGAATTACCGTCAAATGATTCACAGTACACATTCCAAGCTAAAGCCATATACTCCGAGGACCCTGTAAAATTGCCATTGCAGTATCGTCAATACTTTTTGGGGACTTGTTTCCCTGTAATCCCGATTTTCTTGGGTTGCGTTGAGGTGGGATTCAGGCTGCACAAGCAACCAACGTATCGTACGTCGTTTTTAATATAGAGCCGTGAAGGCCTTCTCCATCGCAATTGATATTACGTATACTCAAACGACGGCCGCTGAGGTTCATGATTAAAGATGATGCTATATTGTAGGTTTAATCCGAGGCTAATTCGAGAGTAGGAGACGTTATCTTTTTTGTTAAGAACAAAAAAGTCAGTCTAGCTAAAACAAGCCATCATCCATTTAGGGTCCCTGTCCATCTGAGGGTTTTTTTTTTTTTTTTTTTTTTTTTTTTTTTTTCTTCTTAGCCTTGTACTGTTTTTGAACAAGAGAATCAGATATATCAAAGCAGACCTCTGTATTCACACCAATGTTTATCTTTTGTATCAACACGATCTGAATGGCCACTTTGACTTTTTATTATTTTACTTATTGTTACTCTCTTTGCATTTACATTTATATCCTCTTTTTTTTCTGCCACTTTTGCTTCCCATCCCCAGCCGCCATGCAGCCCCAGTCCCCTCCCTATTCATCCTCTCGCCGTTCTTCATCGCCAACATGGCCACACCAGTCCCAGCACACTATCTACAGGCAAAACATTTCTTGGCTGTTTTGGGGAATGGATCCGCACCCCGAATCCTGGCCAACACACGTTTGAGACGAATCAAGTCGCCCGGCACCAGATCACCGTTGCGCTGGACCAGTGGTGCGATAAAATAAGCATATCGAACCCGCGTAAGAAGTTTAGGTTCCAAGCTTTCCGCATTTGTTCCAGTCATCTTGTGGAGAACGACCCATTTCTGTCGAGGTTCTCATACTACTTGAACTAAGAGTTCGAAGGATACAAAGGTTCGCGACGAGGACATTATTACAACATCCTTGTTAATGTGATCTATGGCCTCGACGGTGAGAGTCTCGCCCGCGCTGCTATCATGCGATTTGTCCCACCTCGGGAAAGGGATGTGGATGTTTCCGCCATCACCTTTGTGCGCAGCCGTAGCAATGATTCTCGCCATCTCCATAGGTAGGTAGCTAAGTGATATATACATATAGTTGCATCTCCCCGCCCCCGCTTGCCATGACAGGCAAATACTATTATTATGCTTTAAAAAAAAAAAAAAAAACAAAGTTTTGGCAGCAGCTTCAATTCTGTCCTCCACCAGTCCGTTGGATTATATTAGACTAGTCTCCCATCACAATCCTTGCGACCCTCAAAAGCAAGAAATGCCAAAATCAAGACCGATCCGGCACAACCTCGTTACAGGATGTAACCCCCATTCCCAAGACATCTCCACTCCCTGACACCTCTGCTTTCCTCCAACTCGACACACCACCAAAGCACCTCCCTTGCCTTCTCGACCTGCCCGCTCTCCTCGTGCGCCCTCGCGAGCGCGAACCACGCCTCCGACATGTTCCATGCCGAACCCAGTTTCGTCAGGCCCGTCAACAGTCCGTGAGCCCGATCTCGCGCCGCCAGTCGGTCAACGATGGGCAGGGAAAGTGCCTTGTACGGCGCCTGCAGCTCCGACTCCGTGTCCTTTGCACCAGGCGAATCCGACTCGATGGCGCCCGCGGCTTTGATTCCAGGCCTCTGCTGCCGAGGCTGTGTCTTGGTTGGCGTCCCAGTCGTCCTCAGACCAAGCGGCTCCTTGGGGAGACACGGCTGCTCCTGCGGCTTTGGCTTCTGCTCCAAGCCGAAAATTGGGAGATCCTGCGCCGATTTGGTGCCCAAGATCAGGTTATGATCATTGAACTGCAAGCCAGGGATTGTCGGTGGAGGCGGGAGTTTCTCGCTGTACAGATCGAGAAGAATGTTGGATAGGCCGATGGTTGCGGCTGGATGGGCCGGGCAGTGCGTCAAGGCGGACTCGAACTCGGACCGGGCGGAATATGGAACATCTCTTGCGACAGATAAGTTGCCCATCTAGGTTGCCAAATCAGATTAGTTGATATGATATTCAGCGCACACATAATACCACCTGCAACCATGCACGCACCACCTTTTTTGATGGGATTAAAAGAATAAAAAAAAAAAAAAAAACTTACCTCAGCCCAGATATCTCCCCACAATTCGTCAATACTCTTGCTGTTGGCCCAGCCTGAATCACCAAAAGCAACCGTCTCCTCCTTGGCGACGGCAGCCTCCAAGGCCTGAAGAAGTCTCTGGGCCTCGGCGATGGCGGCTTTAGCATCGTCGTAGAGTCCCGCGCGGCGATAGAATCCCGCAATCATCAGCCAAACCTTAATAAGAATCGTGCTTCTTCTCCGTTGCTCGTTCGACTTGGGGAACTGAATCAGTGGCAAGAGCAAAGGACTGAACTCGATCGCGCCCCTCGACACGTCCGAGAAGTCTGCCGCAGACATCCTGCCCCTCGAGGATGACGCAAACGACTCGGCTTGTGAAAAGGTCCGTGTCAGCGCAACGGGGGCGCCTGCAGACGACCCCGGCCTTTTCGGAGCCGGAGCAAAGAATTCGGCAGATGGTCCCACCTCGCTGACCGGAGTAAAATAGCTCTCCCCGTCCACCACGGTAGGTTGGTGCGGGGCAGGCCCAACGCTCGCGGATCGTCCCCGAGTACTGTCTCTCTTGCGCAAGCTCTGACGCCTGTGAGACTGGCTCCTACCAGAAACAGTCGCCGCCTTCTTGGCATAGCTGGCATCTCCCGCTTCGCCATCTTCCTGGGTGACCTGGATAGTCGGCGCCATGCTGTGAGTCGTCGTGGGGCGCGAGGATATGGGCTCGAGTGTCGATGGCTGCCTCGTGGAGGGCCTCCCGGTCCTCTCCTTGTCTCTCCCGAATATGCTTCCCCTAATGCTTCGCATCGTGCCTGCCGAGCTTTTGGGGACCTGTTCTGTCCTAGGCGGGGATGTCTGCTTCTCCTCGACGGTGCCGTAAAGTCTGTTGAACAGGCTGAGCAGTTCCAAGCTGGCATTGACGGCAATCTTGGGGCCCTCGAGGAGCTCGACCAAAGCAAGTTGCGTCATCTTCACCTCGAGGATACTCTCTTTTTCAAAGTCGTCCATCAAATCTACCAAGCCCGCCCCTTGCTCGGCCTCGTTGAGATGATCACTCCTGAAGACTTGCTCGCTTCCAAAGAGGACAGAGGGATCCTTGAACTGCTCAAAGGCACCCTCGCATGCGCGAGCGGCCATGACAAAGTCTTGACGTGCACTCAGGAGCAGCGACAATAGATGCCATACCGGAATAAGCGACCGCTCTCTCCAGTGTGAACCATTGTGTAAATCGTTTTGGGTGCCGGGGGACGTCTTGCCGAGAAGGAGAGCCTGTTTGGTAAGCTCTATCGCTGGTGTGAGATCCCTCTGCTCGGCAAGCAAAACACCCAGGGCGAAGATGCCTCTGACATCACCCGTCCTCTTGAGATCGCCAGATAGCGACTTTTTGAGGCTCCTGATAGCCTTGGCATGTATGTCTCCCCTGTTTTTTGAATCAAAAGTCATCCGTGCCCATTGCGCATTGGCCAGACCGATGGCCTGCCAAGCAAGGGCTATTATCCTCGGGGCCACAGTCTCGCCGGCTGCACTGAAGGCACTTTCGTCCTCCCGAAGTGTGTTTCCTGATTCGACCTGCGGCTGAGCTGGCAGTTTGTTGAGAATTTCCTCGAGCTCGGCTGCCAATTTAATCGCCTTTTCCGAGGCCTGGCGATGACCATACCTGCACAGAGTGGCGATGGCAGCAGACACCGTCTCCAGAACTGTAGCCTCGTCGTCCAGACTGGGCTCGGGCTGACCCGACTTTTGCACCCGGGCCTTGCCCTTCTTGACAAGCTCCAAGTACGAGTCGAATGCCTTGAAAGCCAGGTCGAACTCTGCTACAGCTACGTGGATGGTAAAAAGATGGCGTAGGATCGAGGTGGAGTGGTACGTCTTCATGGACGCACGGTAGAGAATGTCCAACACTCCACGGCTGAGTCCTTCTCTGCCGCCTGGACCAAGATCCTGATCCCTCCATCCCCGTCCACAGAGAACCCTCCAGTTCTGGCAAGTCAGGCGGACGAATTCTTCAATCTCCTCCCTTTCTTCCTCGGCGTTGGGAAACTCCGTTTCGTTAAGAAGAAGCGTCTCGTGGATCTTTTCCACGTTCTTCAACTCTGCCCTCAACTGGCTCCTCGCCGACGAGTCGTTGGACGAGGGCGCGGCGATGAAGCCGGTCGGGAAAGACAGGTCCTCCTCGACGATGGCGGACAAGGCGGAGTGGTACTGACCCCATATGACGCGCCGAGGGATAGATCCGCGGAAACCATAACCCCCAGCAACGGGGACACCCTTGGCAGACTCCCAATACCTCGCCCACGAGCGGTAGCACGCTAGGCTGTTGGGGTCATCCAGCGTGGTCTCTCCCTTCTCCAGCGAGCTGCTGAACATCATGCAGTACTCCGTCAGGAAGAGTTCCGACCAGTAACGCAGCTGCTTGCGGGACTTTTGGTGCGTCCACTCGATGGACAAGGACGGGAGGCCATCTCTGAAGACGAGCAGAGCCTCTAGCCGATTGCCAGCTCGAGCTAGCACGTTGGCGCGCAGGTAGGCCGACTTGAGGGCGCAGACCCTCGTCCACTCGGATGCCTGGCCCTCAGAGATTTGCTCCGATTCAAAGGCCCTCGGCAACCGGACGGCTGCCAAGTGGTACTCTCCAACAACCCAATGCAGCCACCCGACGCAGACGTTTGCCTGGTACTTATCCTCGGGGAAAGACGTCTCGGCGTCGATGGCGGACAGGAGCCGGGGTAATTCGCTCGAGACCTCGAGCTCCTTGCCTTCTGCGGTGGCATTCCCGTCGGTGGTAGCGGGCCGGTCAGCACCGGGCGAGAGCTTCTGGGCGTTCTTCTCGATGGCGCATTCGATCTCGGCGGTCAGGGTCAAGCCTGTTGTTGATGGAAAAGGATCAGTCCAATCGTGTCCAGCAAAGGCACCAGGACGTTATCGCAGTGGTAGGATGCGGTACATTTTCGGTCCGGCGCATGCTTTCGAACTTTGCGCACAAGCTCTGGGACGGCTTCCCAATCTCCGTCGCAACGAGCATCGTCGAGAAGCTGTATGTAGTGGGCAGCTTTCTATTGGCGGTAAAACAGTATGATTGACCGATTGTTTAGTTAATTGATCAGGGTGACGTGCTGTTTCAAAGGGAATGAGAACATCATTCAATTCGAACGGGAGGCTTACACTCATGGCGTCGTGTCTCCCCCCGGTAGCACAACGGGTGTCGTGAGGAGTTTAGATAACTGGGTTGTAAGGTCGGTGAAAAGAGATGGGAAAAAAAAAAAAAAAAAAAAAAAAAAGCCTTTGAAGTTCGTTACTGCATGTCTAAACTCAAAACAACAGCAATGACAACCAGGATAACGCAGCGCGGGAGCACCAAAGTTGCTTGTGCTCTTGTAGAATGACGTCTAGATGGGTTTACGGCGTCGTAAATATTTGAGCAGTTGCTTGCAGAGGGGATTTTGGTGTGCTGATAGCTTGCAAGTACCTCAAAAGACTTCTATGTTCCAGGGTCAAGTCAGGCTTGTCAGGGACTGGGGGGTGGAGGTGATGTATGTTCCTGGTAGAATGGATACCAGTGCTTGTGTTGGCAGAGTAAAAGGTGGATCAATTCAATTCTGCGGGCCAGGGGGGAAATAGCTTCAGTGCCGGCCCCACCCCTGTATATGTTCTTTATTGGCGCTGAATTTTTCTCTCACATGCAGGCGCTCAGCGGTGATCTTGAACTGCGGGCGGCGCAAACAACCGCCAAGCGACATAGAGTGGAGACAACGCCAAAATTTCTAGCGGTGGCACTTTTTTTATATTTTCATATTTACAATGTTTACTTGTACGAATCTCGACACTGAGATAAGTACACGGACGGGTACATGGTCACAGGGTGGGAATAAAAAAGAGCAAAAACCACCCAGGAAATTCGGCTCATTTTCTGAAAGGGGCCTATTTTCCAGACCAAACTCTCATTCTTAAACTCGCCCGGCCTAGCTGGCTTGAAATATAAGCCTGTGCCTCAGTGGCTTTCAGTTTAGCTTCAGGTTGCGCCATGGCTACCAATTCCGACCTTCGTGTCGTATGCCGCAAGCTCAAATCGACACCAGCCGACGATCTCCTCAATGTCTGCCCAAGCCTTGTTCAGCATGTCATCCACTCTGGTCGTGCTTTGTCGGCGCCTGTCGAGCAGAAGCCCAAGGATGGCGGCAACGAGACGGCGATGCTTGTGCATAAGCTCAAGACACACATCACCACCCTTCTGAACGGCAAGACACCCGCGAGCCGTTTTGCGGGAATGGCTCTAGTCAAGTCGGTTGTGGATGCTGGAGGGTGGGAATGTTTGAGGGCTGCCGAACCCTGGGTTCGTGGGCTATTATCTATGCTTCAGGTAAGGAGAAGAAGTGGATGGGAGTAAAAAAAAAAAAAAAAAAAAAGAGGCTCTCTCCTTCCTTTCATCAGACCCGCTTTGGCTAACCTGACTGCTTAGAAACCGGATCCTGTGTCTGCAAAGGAACTGTGCGTGGTTACTCTGGTGAGGATATACACTCTTCTACATGAGTACCCAACTCTGGTCAGGGAAATCGCCACGCCTACAATCCCAAACTTTGCAAACGCCTGTCTTCAGATATTGAAGTCACCGGCCACGTCAAAGTCCCCCAAGGCGCCCCTGGACTTTGTCGAAACCATCATCAGCGCACTTGGTGCACTCGTGCCTCTGTACCCCACGACTATGCGCCCTTTCAACGCGCAGATAAAGTCTGTAATTCGGCTATACCTGGCCCCTACCTCTTCGGACCCGGTGGTGGTGCCTTCAAGCCTGCAGCAAGCTTCAAGGCGTCTCGCCGTACTGCTGCACAACACCGCACCCAAGAACACGCACCCGGAGGAGTGGGCCAACCTGCTCGCCGCGTGGATCAAGGACTCTCACGCCACGGCGGACCAGATTTTCCGGGCTGTGAATGAGTCCTGGGAGCCCTCGACGGGACGTGCATCGCGCAACGTTTCCACGGACGGCGAGCCAGAAGGAGGTGGAAAACTGGCCGAAGAACTACCCTCCTGGTCAGGTCTGAGCTGCGGAGCACAAAGACTGCTCGGTCTCTTCGCTTCCATTTCGGAGGCCATACGGACCCCCACCAAGTCTACCGTTGTTCTGCCCGTCGCGGCACTTACCGACCTCAGTTCGAGAGTTTTGATGGTGAATGCCCCGACGCCCGGCAGCCACGGGCGCGATCTCGGCACGCAACTGAACCCAGGGATCGGGCGGGAGGAACGCGATGAACTGTGGAGTGTGCTCCCGCATCTCCACGCTGCGGCGCTCCAGCTCCAGCTTTTACTGGTGCGGCGTCTGGGTAAGAGCTCGATACCCCTGAGCTCTTCGATACTCGACCAGGCCGTGCGCGCCCACGCCTTGAACCCAAAGCTATCCGCCACACGTCAAGTTACATTCACCCTGATCCGCGAGATTCTCCTCATCTGCGGCCCAACCCTGCCCAAGATCTCCGTCGACGCCCTGGGCCCAGTCATCCAGAGCTGCTGTCAGGACTTGCTCGCCGCAGCGGGTTTCGCGCCGGAGCAGAAGCCTGCGGAGGACAGCCGGCCGAACCACGGCAACAACGGCGCCAAGGCAGGCGCGGGCAAGGGGAGCGTCCAGGCGAACGCCGACCTCTTCCTGCCTAACAAGGACAAGGACTCCACAGGGACCCAGCACAGGCAGGGCGCCACGGTTGACGAGCTCCTGATCGCGGCGGCGCGGGACCTGCTGGAGGCCGCGCTGTCGCACCTCCCGCAGCACCACCTCAAAAAGGCCGACCGCGCGCTGCTCGACCGCACGGCGATCCTCTCGCGCGACAAGCCGGCCATGCTCGCAGGCGTGCTGCACCCGTACATGGACAGGAGTGGGCGGCTGTTTGCCAACACGTACCCGTTCCTAGCCCGACAGCACCCGCACGACGCCGCCGTTGAGCTGCTGAGGAGCAACCTGCGCACCAGGCCGCACCACTTTGGCAGCGTCTTGGCGGCGGCCGGGCAGGAGCGGCGTGGAGCAGAAGGGAGCGACGAGGAAGAAGAAGAAGAAGAAGAAGAAGACGAGGCAGCGCCGGCTAGGGCCTCGGCGGTGATGGCCGTCCACGACGAGGATGATCTGGCCGTCCAGAACCAGTTGCAGATGGAGGCCTCGGCCGCAGAGCCCGTTGGGTTTTCTCAACATCTGCAGAGCATCGAGATGGAGGTCGACGGCCCGGCCTTGGACGGGGAGAGATCAAACGAGGCGCCCTTCGTGCCTCTGGTGCTCAAGCGCAAGAGCGTCGAGGTGGAATCCGAGATTCCCGCCAAGAGGCAGGACAAGGGCAAGGGGCTCGAGTCCGTGGTACCACCAGTACAGGAGCCAGTCGAAGCATCCGCTGGAGATGCGAGCGACAGTGACGACGAGAGTGTTCATCTTGAGATGGCATTTGATGAGGAAGATGATGAAGATGAATGATATATCAGATGGTATAAAATAGAGACATGGTCGATATGGCGTTTCTCATGCGAGGTCGACATTGACATCAAATGCATCGGCACAATGCATCCATGCCGTGTCTAATCTAAAACGCTGTTGAATCCCTGGAGGGATAATAGTACATAGGAAGGCCCGCGATTGCACTCTATTGTAGTCGATGGGGATGCGAGTCTTGAAGCTTCTTCTCCTCCCGGACCTATAATCATTGAATATTTCTATCCTAGATCTAGAATGGTAGCCAAAAAAAAATCAAAAAAAAAAAAAATCGAGGCTCAGCAGATTCAACGTGTTCAAAGCGGGGACCGTAATAGCGACAAGTTTCTTTCCGAATGGTCTCAATCACGCAACCAAGCCCTCCGCTTCTCCTCTTTCCTAGCTTTCCTTTTCTCCTTGAAGTGCTTCAGCTCGCCCTTAGTCAGACGCTTCCCAGCTCTTTCAGCCTTCAGGCTACGGCCATCGTGTGAGTTTGCCGCCGCATCAACGTCAAAGAAGGCATTCATCTGTCGCCGCGACTTGGCATCATCGCTGTGGTTCTCAGGACCAACGCCCGGTCGTTGGTACTGTCCGGTCAAGCGGTTGAATTGAGCGCCTGAAGCATACACGGCTGCCGCTGCTGGATCAGCCGGATGCGCATTCTCGGCAGCATCTTCATCCTCGGGCAGTTGGCCTGCCTTTTTTTGTTCTGCAACCCAGTCGTCATAGTCTCCGTGTATGGCCGGGTTGTAACCCCCAGCAACGGTAGGGAGGGGCGGAGGGGCTGGCGTCGGATCAGCGGTCGAGGAAGAGGCTGCTGCTACGGTCTGACGCGGATTTTCCCAGGTGGTTTGACCAGTAAAGCGATTGAGGAAGTAGTATGCTTGGTATGTTGGATCCCATTGATAGGTCCAGCCATCGTCTTCAGCTTCTGGGAGGGGCTCGTTGGGTAGTTGCGGTTGCGAGTCGGCTGGATTTTGTGACGATGTGGCATCATCCTCCGCAGCAGGGTCTTTGCTAGCCTCTTTGCTGTCCGACTCAGGTTCGGGGTGTGGCAGAGCGGCGGGGGAAGACGACGATGCGTCGACCTTGGCAGTGGAATTGGCAGAGGAGCCGGAGGATTCCGTGGTTTCTGTAACAGCAGGCTCCTTGATGTAATCCAAGCGGCCACTCTCAGAGACTTGTGGTGACAAAGTGGTTTGGTTCTCAGACTCGCGCGTGCCAAGATGATCGTGTTCTGACTGAGGGGTGCCAACTTGATCGGCTGTTGCGACCGTGCCTATGGCCGTGTCTGAGGTAGTTTGCGCGGGCGAGGTCGCCATATCGATCTCTGTGAATACAAAACAATCTTCCGGGTGCCTTTAGACTAATTCATTGTTCAGTATCCGCGGTGAGCCCTCTTGAAAGAGAGATGGAGGGTCCTGGAGGATCCAAAAGTGTACTCAAATGGAAACTTGTTGGAGACACGACCATGGCTGGGCCTTACGATACTAGTAGTATAGCTATGTATGTGATCTGACGCTCTGACTGAGAGGTTGCGTTTTACGGATTGGTGGATGCTTTGGCGATGACGGGGTTAAGTTTGAGATTGTAGGAGTCGATTTTTGGTCGCAAAGGGCTGGAAAGCAATCGAGGATGGCGACGAACCCACCCCATGCGCCGATCAGCGAGAGACGGGCCGGTGGAGTGCCGTGCCCACTTCTCTCAAGTGATCTGATTGGCCATTGAATTCGACAGTCACATGACATCTGAGGTAGGTAATTAATTAATATTGCATCTCCCTAAATTGAAATCCATCTCGTCACAGTTCCTCCCCAAGCTCCTTCTCGTCTCCTTCTCATTGACTCGAAAGTCGCCAGCACAAAAGTTAATCCCCAAGAGAGAGAGAGAGAGAAAGAGAGAAAGAACATTACGAGGCCAGCTTTACGGCAACTCATATTCTGTCCCTCGTAAAAAGTTCCCTCTCGATCCCCTTTGCCAAGGAACCTAGATGTTCAAATCTGGAGCAGGAGGTCCAAGGTTGACGTGCTGTTTCACCGCGAGTTTTGCTCTGGGATAAATCCCAGCCTTACAGACAGAAGCCTTGGCAGCAGTCTCGATACGATAATGCCTCGATCAAGCATTGCATGATACTCGTTGCAAGTTTGTCTATGCTTCCTCTATCAAGCACCCCGGGCGGGTAAACACATCCGTTGGCTAGGGGTTATGGTGGCTAGTTGCCCAGCTGCGTAGCAACGGTATGCGTTGTATGTGCCAGCGGTGGCGTTTGTGCTTGCACTGTTTACGTTAGGGCCTGTGATTGCGGCCACTAGCTCGATCCCGCGGAAAACCTCTTGGTCTAGGCGCTGCCTCCCTCGGAGCTTTGATCCATCTGGAGCTTCAATGAGCGCATTGGAGGGTCTCGTGTAGGGCGGAAAGGCCATAGATGTCGCTAACCAAGTATGTCCAGACTATTGCCCGTTCCGTCGGCGGGCTAGCTCAAACCCTTTCGGCGATATATAAATCTCGGAGGTTTTTGATGTACTCCCTCCAACCCTCGTGATGGTTGGTATTCGTCACCGATCGACGTCAACATTTGCCAGCCTCTCTATCTTCTCGCCTACCCCTTTTTTTTTGTCTTTTTTTTTTTTCTTTTTAGTCTACCCCTCTTCTCTTCTGCAGTATCTGTTGGTAGCAGGCTCTACCAGAAATTTGTTCACTACTTATAATCTTGGTACATCCTCTTAGCCCCCCCACATAGACAGCATCATCTGAAGCTCATCTCGCACAGTAGCGAACCCGCTCAAGATATTTCCCACCATGAATTTGCGAACAGCCACCGGCTCTGCCTCGAGCATTCTCCTGCTACTCTCGTCCATCCACGGCGCTGCTGCCGAGCTGCCCTTAGTGACTGATTCCAAATGTGGTTGCTACGTCACCAACGGCAGCAATTCAGCTTTTTACACTACCCACCGCTTCTATGACTTTCGATCCTTGTCGCAATATGTCGGATCCGGAGTACCTGACGTACCGGGCAGCTCCCCTCGGGCAGCCTCCAACGCTTCGATGACGAGCGGCTACTTCAACACCTCGACCTTCACAGACGACTGGTCCATCATGACTTGGAACAACAGCGCATCTCTGGGAGACGATGCCTCGATTCTGATGGTCAACTCCCCCACCAACATCTTTGTCGAGAAGAACAACGACACGGATGCTGATAGCGATACGTACTTGACAATGCGCACAGCGCGCCATGAGGACTTCCAGTCGGCATCGGAAATCGAATCCAACTCGGATCGGTACAGGTTCGTGTCGATGCGCATGTTGGCTCGCACCACGGGGGCACCTGGTGCGTGCACAGCCCTCTTCACCTACCGCAGCGCCAATGACTACGCAGACGTCCAGGAGGCCGACATTGAGATCTTGACAAAGGACCCTACAGACAAGATCATGTACACCAACCAGCCGTCCTACGTCAAGGTTGGAAATGACACCCAGAACATCCCGGAATCCAACATCAACGGCACAGCCCCCGTGGACTGGACCCAGTGGTCGGTTCACAGGCTCGATTGGACACCATCGAGGACAACTTGGTATGTCGACGGCCGGCAGGTTGCCTCAATCTCGTTCCAGACACCTCGCGATGCCAGCCGCATCATGCTGAACTCATGGAGCAACGGCGGCGACTGGACCGGTGTGATGGGCATTGGCAAGCAGGCTCGCATGCAAATCAAGTGGCTCGAGATGGTTTACAACCAGACCAGCCCCGAGACCAGCAGAATGCGGCCTCGGGACCACTCAGGTAACGGCGGCAGAGGAAGTGGCAATAGCAACCCCGGTCGCTACTCGGACTCAGGCTCCACCGAGGGATTGAGCGACGGCAAGTGCAGGACAGTCTGCAGTATCGACGAGACCAGCCAAAGGGGTATGGCAGCCGTTGTGGCCGATGGTGGCGCCGCCGCTATCAAGGTAGCCGCCTGGATCCCGATCACTGTGGCCTTGGCTGCTACACTGGCAGCTTCTATGTTTTAGGCGGAGAAGCCTATCGTTCTGGCCCGAAGTCCAGTATTGGAACTAAGAATTCACCGTTATTCACCGCAGCTTTAGACGCACGAAGCCGTCAAGCTCTTTTCGTACATAGAGTATATAGATAGACATGACCTAATTTGAGAACATATATTGCGGTATTCGAAGTGTCAAAGTTCTTGCGCCTCTGAATAAAAACCATAGTTAGGAATAGAGGCCGTGATGGACGACGTCTCCGCGACAGACGCGGCCATGCAAACGATGCCCGAAACCCATAAGACCCTTTGTTTTTTTTCACGCCCGGAATCAAATCGCCCGTGACTTTATGCAGTGCCCTGCACAACCCCACGTTGTACCTGTCACCGTGTTCTTGATTGCAGTGTGGTGGATCTAGAACGCGCGCCTGCAGGAATAAGAAAGGCTGACGGATTTCCAGATTAGGGATTGCGCCGGCGCTTGGCAAGAGGCTTATGTTGAGCAAAAGCGGCACAGCAGAACCGCAGCGACGGATACGAGGTTTGCTTGCTGGTAGGGCCGCAGCGAAAGGGGTGTGATGAAGAGAAGACGAATAGAAGCGAGTTGGAGAATCCACAAATGCCAAGATGCAAGGGACGAAGAAGAATAAAAAAAAGAAATAACAATCGTGCTAGCCTTACCCGTCATATGAACTTGAAAAGGGTATGGAGGATAATATAAGGCGACTGATTGACTTGTTCCTCCCCCTTTCCAGGCCGCAATTTCCCTTTTGCTCATGATTGCCCGATTTCACAACAGTAATTCATTTTAATAAATTCCGACATTCTTTTTACAGATACAAACCCCCCGCTGCCGGTTGTGAAAAGAGAAAAAGAAGAAGAAAAAAAAATCACGGTCAGAAAACAGGGTGAAAACATGGTGCGAACTTCCACATACGCCATCGCCCTTCTGGGCAGCGTCGTGGCCATGACGGCTGCGCAAAGGACCCAAGAGGAGCTGGACAAGCTTAACGCCGTCGGCAGATGCATCGTATGTTGAAAAACAATAACTCTTCTGTTTGCGTCGAGTACGATATGCCAAAAGAAAAAAAGAAAAAAAAAAGCAATACAATGTTGACATGCGCCCACTCGCCCTTTTCAACAGAACAAGTGCTTCGACAAGAGCTTCGCGCCAGGCTCGTGCACAAACGACCCGGCATGCACATGCAACCAGGAGAAGATGCGCAACGACTACATGTGCTGCGAGGTCAAGGAGTGCGCCAACATCAACGAGGTCGCTACAGAGCGGGTCGCTGGTAAATTTTTCTTTCTTTTTCTTCTTCTTCTTCTCTCTCTGCCTGCGCAATAGAATTCAAAACAGGATGACACTACCCGGTGGATGACCAAATCACAAGAGCCGCGCTAACCCCTTCCACGTTTTCTATTTTTACCCCAAATAAAAGAGCATCTGGAGAGGACATGGCAGGCCTGCGGGCCGCTCGAGCACAACCGGCCGTTTGACAAGCCCGACGTGGAAAAGCTGTGCGGCGTGAGCCTCAAGGTGTCGTCCTCGTCCTCGCCCTCGTCCACCGCTGCTCCGATCGGCAGCTCTACCATCGCTTCTTCGCCATCAAGCACCGCCGCCGCCCAGACGACCGGCACCTCTGCTCCGGCCGGTGCTTCCACGAGCGCCTCGTCTCCGGGATCGACCGGCGCCGCCGCCGCAGTGAGGGGGAGCTTTGTGCTGCCTGGATTGGCCGCCGTTGTTGCGGGATTGGGCCTGGCTCTCTGCTGAGCAGAAACTTGACATCTCGGGCGTGTTGGCATTGGTCTGGGGATGGGGAAACAAAAAAAGTATTACAAACCTAGAGCGCTCTCCTTGCTTCGCCTCTACGATTGCTTTGCATGTTTGCAGCCCCTCGTCGAAGAGGTCACTATCGACATAGAAGACGAGCTGGCTGGGTATGCACAACCGCGCTGGAGACGCAGTTCATATAATATCAACTTTTAATGTATTTTTTTTTTATTTTTGTTGTCGATTTATATGTTTAAATCTTTTTACTTGTGAAAGCTTGACGGTGTTTCTTCCCACTGCTCTATCCTGAAACCAAATCACTGGTAGGGAAGCTGGTCTCTTTATCCAAGGCTTCAACCGTGCTCTCGGGGGCAGGAAGCGGTCTTTTCCGAGACCCATCTTCTTGCTTGCCGTTGCTGCTGCTCTTGTTCTCTTTCGTCTTCTTCATGGTCACGGCGCCCTTGGCTGCCGCCTCCGACGGCAACGGCCGCACGATCGGCTGGACGACCCACCAGGGACGCCTGCACTTCTTAACCGTTGCGAAGGAGCTCTCCGGATCATCCTCGGGTTCGACAACACCACCGGCCGCCGATTTTTCTGATTCGCCGTTGGTCGCCCCTGTTGCGGCGGTAGAGACGCTCGAGTCCTTGGTATCCGCCTGGGGTTGTGGCTTGGTCGTTATCCTGGTCAAGGGCTCGTCCTCGAAGCTCTTGCCGTCGGTGCGCTCGTACTCAATCATACCCTGCGCCACCTTGCGTTCGACCATGTCCAACACGCGCTCTAGGTAGTTGATATGGCCATCCCCGAGCCTACTCCTGGCCACAGCATCCCGCACGTCTGTGTGCTTTGTGATGAAGTGGCGCAGCATGTGAAACAGGTGCGCCTTGACCGCGATATAATTGGGTGATGGATTCTTGTCCTTCTTGCCGATCCCTGTTTCGGCCGCTTCCATCTTCTTCTTGAGATTCTTCCTCCGCTTCTTGCGAGCCGGCTGGCCCTCTTCGTTTTCTTCCGCGTCCGCGGGAGCTTCTTCTGTCCCGCCTCCCTGAGCAGCCTGCGGCGCTGCTTGTGATTCCGCCGGCTGGTTGATCCACGTCTCATCCTCGCCCACCACAAACAATGGCCTGCGCACTGGTGGCTCCTTATCCTCGACGTACTTGTGCAGGATGTCCAAGTAGCGGCGCATCACGGCATCCACGCGGAAACCGCCGAGACCATCTCTGCCGCGCCAGTACTCCCTCCCTTCCTCGCCAACCGGTGGCTCGGGCGCGAAGATTGTCGGGTCGCTCAGGTTGCCCTCGGCCGACATGATGGCGTCGGCACCCGTCGCCTCCAGACACCGCTCCAGATCGCCGCGCTGCAGGATGTTGCCGTTTGCAAAGATGACTGTCTCGGGCGGGAGATTGTCGCGCAGGTAGCGGATGGCGCTCCAGTCCGCCAAGCCCGTCAGGTGGCCCTTTTGCTCCCGCCTGCGGCCGTGGACGGTGAGGATGCTGGCTCCGGCATCAAGCACATTGCGCGCATAGGCCAGCGTGGCCTCCAGGGTGTCGAGGATGCGAATCTTCGCAGTCACCGGGATGGACAACCCCTCGTGCAGCTGCCGGATCAGCTTGTGTATCAGTTCCTGGTCCTCTTGAAGGAAGGCGCCGTAGTGACCCTTCCTTGCGATTCCTTGGGGACAGCCGAGGTTGAGATCGACAGCATCGCAGTACGGGGCGACATGCTTGGCTGCTTCCAGCAGCGCAGCCGGGTCGTTTGCGCAAAATTGTACGAATAGGGGTCGGTCGATCGCGGGGTTGCCGTCAAGCCACGGGGTTGGCTGCGCGTCTGGCGAAGCGGGATCGCTACGCATCGGTTGGAAGTGCGAGTCTCGGTAGGACGCGTTCTCGCCGAATAGGCGCGCGTGGAACATTGGAGTGTATGCTAGGACTTTGGAGCGTTGAGACTCTGGCATGAAGGACCGAGTGAGCATCCGCCAAGCCTATAACGATCCAAATCCAGCAGAGAGAGTCAGCCTCAAGCACACGATCTATGGCAGGC
The DNA here is from genome assembly GCF_004337985.1 of Pyricularia pennisetigena. Classification (NCBI taxonomy): domain Eukaryota; kingdom Fungi; phylum Ascomycota; class Sordariomycetes; order Magnaporthales; family Pyriculariaceae; genus Pyricularia; species Pyricularia pennisetigena. The sequence goes on from NC_043741.1 coordinate 1,853,651, forward strand.
CTGCCATCCGCTTTGCCTTGCTGACATTCCCGAACCACCAGATTCAACTCACGAATTCGGACTGATCCACCATAGGCGCCACGACAAACTTTGGGCTTCCAATGCTCTCATAAAAGGCGCGACCATGAAGCTTTGGTTTGACCCCGGAGGTCGCGCCATTGGACTCGGAGCCGGGCATACTGGTGACAGTAGCTGTTGTGGTCATTGTCCTAGCCAAAGACAAAAAGCTCGGGGCCGGACAGCGCCGGACCGCAAGGCGGACGAGTAGCTGCGCCACTTTGACGGTCAGGTTTTGAATATTCAAATCAAGGGTTGGGGTATCATTCCATGTGCATGGTGAGGTCTCTGTTTTGGAAATGAGGCTGGCATGTACATACGATGTTCAAAACTACTAGGATGAAGGTACCTGGTTTGGGCAAGGCAGGCAAAAGGCAAGGTAAGTTGTTGTAGCCGTGCACTGGTGGGGTTTCAGCCGCACGAGACAAAAAAAAAAAAAAAAAAAAATTGTAAAAAAAAAAAAAAAAAAATTGTAATAGATTAGATGCCAAGCCACAAGGCTGCATGAGCCGAGTCATTTTGTCATTGGCTTTCATACTCCAACAGATTGAGATTGGATTGCAGCTGTAAAATGACGTAATGGCAGGGCGCAAAAGGCCGACTCGTCAGCGGTACAACTAATTACAGTAAGTCCTTAACTTGGGGTAAATAGATATCCGCAAGCGACATCCATCTCACGGTATAATCTGGGCAAGGATCGCAAGACTAACTACAGCTTTAGATTTTCGCCACGGTTCAAGGTCCTGGCTAGGAAGCTATGTTTCATTCTTATTAAATCTGCCCATGCAGGCCGGCGTCCCCTTTGGGTAAAGTGACAAAAACGAGTATCAATCCTCGTACCTTGCGGCTCCAACGGTCCGACGTCGACTGGCTAAAGTCGTGCATGAAGAGCCCAGTCCGACCTAGACCCTTCTGAATCTTGTGCGCAACAACGCCAGCCAGTACTTGACACTGAATGGCAGTTTCTCTCTTTTTTTTTCTTTTTTTTTGGTTTCTTTTTTTAATCCAGTCCTCACAGTCCGATCCTGCCTCGGCTGGACAAAGAGTAGTTGTGGGGAATGTCGGGAGGGAGATTACTCGATAGCCACCCAGCGTCATTCCCGCTCAGTCTTATCAAAATTAACATCGCCGCCCCGGGCACAAGGAACCTAGATAATCTGAGGCTTGGCAACCCACACGCAATTTGTCTGACTTAGGGGTGCTTTGCCAACATCCCTGTAGCGCTTATCACAAAATGGGGTATGCAATTCATCAACGTACATGCTTAGTAGGTGGTATCCTGCTGCACAGCACTAGATCGCTAATTATTGAGCAGACGAAGACGTTCATCGCAAACAATCTGGTCTGTCTATTTTCGTCGCTTCGATCGCCAGGTGACTATATTTGAAATGAAAGAAACAAAAACCACTTCCTTTGTGAAATTGTGAGCACGCTCGCCCCAAAAAAATAAAAAAATAAAAAAAATAAAAAAATAATGCAAGAAACTAGAAAGAAAGAGAAAGAGGAAAAATGGATAAACAAAATCTCAAAACAGCCACTGAGAATCTTTTGAACCATATTGAACTTGATTTCCGAGTTGGTTGCTGGCCACACACACACACACTCGACTCTTATAACCTCCCACGTGCTCGCTTGCTGTGCCGATGTATGGGGAAATTGAATGAAAAATTAGGATGCTTGCAAAAAGCAAAAGGAATCCGAGACTGCCACTCGAGAAATAAGTATCAACAGAGATGATAGGAAAATGGAAAAAGACCAAACTATGCCCAGAATTCTAACAAGCCACCGTAAATGCTGTCCTTGAACCAGCAATGTATGACAAACAGAGGACCGCCCCCGCTAGTGCCCACTTTGGCAAGAGAGTCAGTCCCTTGCCAAAGTGCTAAAGTCCCTCGCGTCCCATTGATGCTCATCCAGGGGCATCGCAAAAGCCCTCGAGCTTTCCTCCAAACTCTCATCACCTGCCAGGCTGTCTGTCGACTATACGTAGCGGGGCCCATGCCTGCCCAGCTTCAGCTGTGCGGCTGTCTGAAGCCAACTCGACACCTCCGGTGGTGAGACAGATTACCTCGACAAAGAAAAGACGCCCTGACACCATACTATGCTGTCCAGAAAGTAAACGCCATGGAAATGTAACACGTGCAAATACAACACAGGGGACGCCATAGAGAACGAACCCCCGCGCGAAATGAAAAGAGACTGCCACATTAATGTGTCATCGTATCTCCGAGGAGCGTATCATCAGAAGAAGTGCGTGTAGATCTTCGAGTTCTCATGAACCTCCATCTCCTAAAATCCCATGAGCGATTAATAAAACATTCCCGGCCGCAAGGGTTTGCCATAAGCAAGGGAGATTCTTACCATCTTGAAGGAGTTGAGCTCCTCCTTAATTTGCTGGGCCAGCATGGGCGTGAGACGATTGCATGTAGCAATCTCTCCGCGGCGGTCATACTCCTGAGGTGGCCAAGTGTCGTAAAATACAATGCGCGGGCTAAAGGTTGCGTTCCTCCTCAGGGTGCTAGTGGGCGTGGCACCTTGAGGAGTGACTGGGGCACTCTTAGTGTCCTGGCGGAGCCTAAGTGCAGTCATAAAGTAATCTTCGCTTCCGATTGCTACCGATCCCGCCCGCTTATGTGCCTGTACGTCGTCATTAGGCGTGCTCGGTGCACTGGAGTTTGGCGAATCGCTCATTGGCGGGACACCCGGCAAACCATTGCCCCGGGGTGGACTGGGGGAGCCTCGGCCTTTTAAACCATCACTGTTAGCAACACTTTGCAGAGCTTGACACGATCTGAATCAAATGGCTTACGTTTGAGGATTCCCTTGGTGCGCACAGAAGCGAGCGCCTCAGCACGCTCCTTGTCGCCGCCGATGATGCTTCTGCGCGAGCTAGGCTGGTCGCCAATTTGGACACCAAGGTGATCAGGTATCGCCCCGTCAACTTTTGATGCATCGATTGAGTTTCGCTCTAACCGCGGGAAGCCAACGCCTCCACCAGCCTGGTCGCGGGGATTGGGCGTCACATTGACCTTCTCCCGCTCCGCCTCCGCCGTGATCATCGAGACCTCTGCTTGGCCGGCTTGAGGAACCCGTGAGTCCGTCATGGGAGCGCCAATCATCGACTTGGGTCGGAAAAGTCCGACAAGAGAGCGGCCTCCCTTCTTCATCCCACGTCCCATCTTGCGAATCATAATCGAAGCTGATGACGCCGTCGACGAGATGGAAAGGTTGTCGGTCGAGTTGGAAAAGATTTTGGCACCTGCATAAATGTTGCTTCCGATACCCGCCTCCTCTTGCTGCTGAGCAATCCTGGCCTGTTCGGCATCGTACACGGTATCAGACGGAGGTTCCTTGTGTAACTTTGTCGAAGGAGTGCTAGTCTGACTAGCCTGGCTGGCTTCGTGTTCGTCGGCAGCCTTCTTGAAGTCGGCAGCACTTCCGAATGAGAATGCGCGTCGGAGGCGCGAGGTTTTGCTTTTGGACCTCCCCGTATTCTTGCTAATGGCGGCCAATCTCTGGACTGCCGGGCTGTCGCCTGATTGAGCCTGGGCGGGCGGCTCATTTTTTGATGTTGTTCGGTTCGAAGCATCGCCCTTCGCATCGATGGCGCCAGCGTCCGACTCTAAATCCATAGTCACCGGCTTAGACAATGGAGACGGATTGTTGACCGTCTTTGAAGCATCGGATGAAGAACCTCGAGGGGGGATGGTGACGACCTTGAGAGGATCCGAGTTGGCTGATTGATCGGCGGCAGAGGTGTTAGACCCGGCGGGGTTGGCTGTGGGGGTGCCGGGGTTGCGGTTGGCTGACTGACGGATGAGGAAGGCGAGCGTTTTGTTAGCGAATGGCGCACAGCTGAGGTCTTTTAACAGCCCCTTGTTTCATTGGACAGAGCATGCAATGTGACAAGGATAAATGTAATGAAGGGGCGGCGGGTGCCAAGCATAGTAGATCAAGGCTTTGTTGGTGCAACTCACCGACGGAATGGAACCATTGCTACGGTTGGAATTTAGGCTTTCGCTACTGCCATTGCTCGAAGGCAGACTGGCAACGTTGGCTTTGCTTCCATGGCTGCCGTTTGAAGCAGTCAAACGGCTCTGTGACGGGAACAAATCAGCACCCTTCTGACCAGCCAATTCTCCAGACTGGCCAGCACCTTGAGGGGTAAAGGGTCGACGATATTCGGCAGAATCCAGTGCAGGCATGCTGCGACGTCTGAGACGCTTTTGCTCGTCCGGAAGCTGCTGACGGTACAACTGCAAGTCATCTGTCGAGGAACCCGTCGTCGAGCTGTAGAAACTGTTCGGTCGGCTGGTGTTCGACGGAGTTCTGTTCCTTGGGACAGCAAGCCTCTGGTCGCCAAACTGTGGGGGAGTTAGTGGTTGTCTACCTGCACTTCCGGGAGGACCGTCCACATTTCGAGGGGCCGGCCTCCTGTAGCGTTCGGGGGAGAGTCGAACCGGGGTCGCCTGTGTGAAGGTCACCTGGGTTGCGGTTGCTGTCGTAGCGCCAATGAGGTGAGCCGACTGGGGTCTTGGAGCCGAAGGATACCTTCGACCGCCGACAGCGGGCAGGCTGGAATCATCCCTCGAGCCAGCGCCATACTCTCCATAGGAACTGCTGGGCAGATTGGTCATTGAAACACTACCAGGATACCGACCGCGTTGTTGAGAACCAGAGCCTCCGAAAGTCCGCATCGTAGGGACCGCCGGAGATGATGCGGTTCTGTATGCCGCAGGATTTTGCCATTGGTTGTTCGAGTGGAGAGTCGGGGTGGTGGTGAACGCATACGGCTGTATCGGTCCAGCATTCATCCGATAGACTGGTTGGCCACCCGACCCGCCATAGTAACTGTTTCGTTGCGGCTGATTCCCTCCATACGGTTGGTTCTGCCCTTGTATCCCTGACGCCGAGCCCGGGCGTGTGTGAAGCATGGTGACAGATCCGGACTGCTGAGGATATGATTGCACCAAGGCAGCCATAGCGGGACACACGAGTGTCTAGTTCAACACCAAATGTTGTGGGCAAAGACAGAGGTTACCCGGGTTGAAAAAAAAAATCCGGATTTCGATGGGTAAAACGAGCGGCGAGTTTCCCTTCGAGCGGAAAGGAAGCGGGAGTGCAAGGAATACAAGGCTGTTGGCACCAAGTGAGTTGGTTAGCAGAGATCACGGTTGGCTTTTGAATCTCAGAATTGACCAGACGCAGGGTGATGTGCCAGTACAAGACTTGCGAGTCAGGGCAATACATTAATAGGCAGGCTGACGCTTCCGGCCGGGTTTGACTTGCCAATTATAAAGCCAATCAGGTCGCCAGGGTTTCTCTCGCTGGGAAAACAAACAAGCAAAGGTGATCTAAATCAGAGTTGGACTGCCGAGCAAATGAAAAAGCAGACAGATAGGCGATGTGGTGCAGTAACCCTCCAGCATACAAAAGGGCGAGTCCTTGAAGTCAATGGGAGAAACGAATGTTTGAACGAGCAAAACGCAAAGGGACGCCTGCGGCCAACTGAGAAAGATAGAATTAACGAGTGTTTGGTGTCCAGGGAGCTGCTCACTTTTACCGTGAACGTCGACCCATGTGAAGCAGTATGTTGCTACGCCGAGTTCTTTCTTTTCTTCTTTTTTTCGTTGTTGTTGTTGTTTCTGCCTCGAGTTGTAGTTGGATATTGCCACGGTACACGAGGCGGTAGTGAAAGGCTCGGATCGCTTGGGATTCTAATTCGATCTTCGGAGGTAAAAACAAGATAGAACAACGGCGGAATAGGGACGAGCGCAGGTACAGTACGCAAAGATGCTGCAGAGGCTTTGGTGGCAAGATGTCGAGATGGAATCGGACGGAGCAGGCAGGACTTTTGTCGGATCGTACAGTAGATTGTTTTGTCCCGAGACAGGAACACGGCACGGAAAGCGTTCCTAGAAATGCACGTCTGGCGGCCTGCGGACCACCAACCACCAAAGAGGCCCAAAGGAAAAGAAGAGAGACAAAATAAAGTCGGGAAGGAGAAAAAAGAAAACAGAAAACCAAAGACACTCAAGGAACGGGGCGGTAGAAAACGAAAGACAACAAAAAAGACACTGGAAGCAACTAATGTGTGATGCCGAGCTCCAATTGTCGATTTGCCCAAAACAAAACAAAATAAAAATGAAATAAAACAAATCGTGAACGATGGGCAGGAAGGAAGATACGGGAATAGGGGCAAGGGCAGTGGAAGGTGAGGAGAGGGGCAGAAAGGAAAGGAGATACCAGGAAGCCGGTCAGATTGCTGGAAGCGGAAGTTGAGATGAAAAGCTCCAGAAGGTGATGTTCTCACCAAGTGGAAATTCTGCCACGAGAGGGTTCAACTTTGCTTGGAATACCCACAGTTGTGCTGGGGGCAGGTAATTGCTTGATTGGCCAGGGTCCTGTCTCCCTCGGGCCTTTTTTCCCCTCTCTTTCGCTGTCTGTCTCTTTCTTTCTTTCTTCTCCCTGCAGCAATGGAACTGAATGGTACAGTACAAAGAATGCTACGGCGCAACCTTCACTCTCGGGAGGGAGGAAAAGCTCCTCCAAGAGAGAAAAATAATAATAAAAATAATAATAATATGCCAGCTCGCGCGTTGCACCCAGAAACACGATGATTACAGGGCACACCCCTCCCCAGATGGGCTTGACGGCCGGCGGTCGACGCTAATAACCAGCTCACGCATTGCAGGTCAGTTCGCCGCCTGTTGGCGGGCACACTATAGAGTACGCCCGTTTTTTTTTTTTTTTTTGTCTGCTTTTTTTCTGATCGGGATTGGGGCCAGCCGGGGGTGTCTGGAGGGCTCCCCCTTGCTGGCACCACACTTGGGTGGAACATCGATTATTTTGAAAATGGCATCCTGTTCCTTGGGTGGACTAAACGCTCAGGTAGCCCCGACCATGGTTTGCCAGGTACCTGTACCGGATATGAACGTCTCAGCCATACCAAAAGTACTCCCAAAACAACATCGCCTCACTACGCCCCTCCGTTGGAATTCCCCACCCCATCTCGCATTATCAAGCAAATGTCCACCAGGCTCGTTTCCCCAGGGCGCGAGCCGGGCTATGATTGGAGCGAGGAGATTCGAGGAGATTCACGCTGTCGCGATTTCGCTCCGCTGCACCCCGACAAACTCGAGGGTAGCCTGCCCACCTCCCGGCGGGTCATGCATTGAAATGCAAACAAAACACAAACAGAAAAGCCAACCTTACGTGGTACCGCACATACGTAGTAATAAGGCAAGACTGTGTGATGTGCAGGGGTGGTGGGGGTGCACGGGGCAGAAGAAAAAGGAGTGATGGAGAAGCGGCCGGATAGATTGCATATTTGTTTGTTTTGTCCCGAACGCGCCATGTATAGGACTCTGGAAACATATTCTATTACCTGACAAAGTGTCTTTGACCAATGCTACGCTGATCAATCACTCAAAGTGCCGACCCCTACGTAATAACTCGACCAAAGCTACTCAAACTACTGGAAACCAATTCATTCACCTGAAGTTTCTACTTGTGGAGCTGCAATCGTCCGGCGAGCGTTTTTTTTTTTTTTTTTCCCCGCTAGGTAAGTAGGGACGGTTCAACGACGTGAGGCTCCATGCCATTCTGCCCCTGAGTCCGTGCCGTTTGACAAGAAGCACGCTTACCTAGGTGCTTGCCAAGCCACTGGGGGGACTCGAGAGTGACGCATGTGCATTTTACAGTGCTATGCAGTAATTATTATTAATTACTTGAGCCTTTACATTAGGTACACTACATGCAAAGCATTAGTTAAATAGATGTTCAAATTGCCCACCAGTTCATACACATTACGTGTACAAAGCAAGCAGTTGCATTTATGCTTGTTTGTCTAAAGTGGTCAAGGAAAGCATGAGAAACACAAGCAATAAGAAGAAAGTCTCTCTGCTTTACTTTTTTTTTTGTTTTTTTGTTCTTGAAGTGGAAATGCAGCACACACCAGCTTCCCCGAGCCTACCGCCTTCCCAAGATAGCAATTGATCTGTAGCCGTACAGTATGGTAGTATTCTACAATAAGGTATTGTGTTGGTTTCGTGAAGTGCATGACAGCTGCGCCGCTTGCTTAAACAAAAAAAAAAAAAAAAAAAACACACCTACCTAGAGTACATACGACGTGAAATGGAGCTGAGCGTTTGTGTTTAGTGGTGGTAGGTGTGGACATTTGGCAGGCGTGTCGAGGATGTGTGACTTTGTGTCCTGCCCGTGCTGTTTTTTTCTATTATCCTCTCATATTTTGCAGTTGATGACATGATTCGTATTCTCCGCATCAGACGGTCTCTGTTTGGTAAGGTGCCACCCATCGATCATCACTCGGACGGGACGCTTCAAAACAACAAAGCCGATCACTGCCCTGCAACATGCCAACTTTTTTCCAAATCAGCCGCCTCGCGCAGAGATGCTTGTCAAAACTTGAGATGAAAGGGATGGTTGATATTATTAATGAAATTACAATTCGCCCCGGATTTTTATTTCGATCATGAGGTAAATCGCCACCCAAGCTGGGAAGACAACAAGGAAAAGATAACCCATGGAAAGATGGAGAGAAACGACTGAGAAAAGAAAAAAAAAAAAAAAAAAAAAGACCCTACCAGGACGTGGGCCACCAGAGTCCATCAAGGGTCTGCAACCGGTAAGGCCCCTCATCCTTGCTCTTCGTCCGATCTCTGTTGCCTTTTACGCGGCATGTCTTCAATTTTCTACTCATCTCGTAATTATTGGATTTTGGCTTTTCGCAGAATGCCACCACTAGTTTGGCTCTGACCTCTGACGCATCTCTCTCTGCTTTCTTCTTTTTTTGGCAGATTAGTTGGTGTGCATTGCCTCGCCAAATGATACCACTAAGCAATCCATATTGGGAGATCATCTTCTCGATGTGGCTCCTCTGCTCTCAGATGGAATCTTCCATTTCCCTTGCTCGGCAAAGATTGGGATTAGACGTTTATGCGGAACCCAACATCCACATCCCACATACACATACGGATACACGTCGAGAACTGAAAGAAGCAACCTTGTCAAATGTTGTCACAAGTAAAGTAGGAGAAAGCCGCCGACGCTGACAAGCTTGACCATGCCTAACTGTACCCTCCTTTGGGTCACTTGATGTTGCTTTTGGATGTACTTGTTGTCGATCTTATTTGGGGTTCGGAGCCGCAGCTGAGATGTTGCTTTCTCGGTTCAACGGGTTGATCGGTACTTTACCTACCCGCCTGCAAAACCTACAGATATTCCATATGAGAATCTTACCTATTTTGATACAAGTCGGTACCGTACTAATTTATGCTGTAGCAAAAGTCTGTCCTATTAAGAACAAATGCAAGCCCACCGTTCAGTCTGATACATGATTTACTCTGAACGCGGCGCGTCTCTGTTGCCAAAACAGAGCTAAAGAGAAAAGCAACTTTATTTCTTGGGTGGGGTGCCTGGTTTAACCTGCAAGCCTGGTTACGGCTGGCATGCTGTGGACTTGGTGAGGCGGCCAATCCGACAAGGCCTTGCACGCCATCGTTTTCCCGTTCCGCCATGCATGCAATGGCGTCGTCAGGTAATAACCATGTACTTTTTTACTCCCTTCCTACATGACGGTGGCCCAATTAGCGAGCAATGCTCAGTGTGCGTGTGTGTGATCTCCACGGCACTACTGTAATGTATAGCCATTAATCAAAATGTACATTTACTCCGTAGTCGGATTACTTTTGTTTCCCGGTATTCAAACCCATGACGACGAAACCTTTTATTTCACGCAAGTTGATTGCGTTTGCCCATATTCCCAGCTTGTCCCCGGAGTTGTAATTTTTGTCACTTTTTTTTTTTTTTCCTGGCAAAGCGACATGGCACTTACGAGATTTAGAGGCTGTGCTATTTTGCTCGTGCGACGTCAGCTGCAATGTTTTTTTCGCGTCCGAACGCAACGCTAATCTAGACAAGCCAGACAGGCGGGTATGTAAGGTAGATTGGTAGGTAGGCAAGCAAAGCAGCAAAAGGCACGGTACCTTGGCATCCCCCAAAGATCCGATCTCGCCTGGCTCCGGCTTTTTGTTAGTCAGGTGCAAAGAAAAGAGCATGCAAACTGGTCTAGACATGGCCCAATGGTGTGGCGTCCCGTCGGCCTCACCGCCGATGTCTCTGGGACCCCCCATCCTTTTTTTATTTTTATTTTTTTTTTTATCTTTGGTCGATCGGTCGCCCGAACCAAGAAATGAAGAGCAAACACAAGGCGATAATGAGGATTGAGACGTAGCATTGGCTCTGGGATTAGTTAGCGAGTGGATTAGATTATAATAGTTAGTACTCTACTGCAAATAGTAACTAAGTTCTTTCTGTTGCTTGTTGGGGAGGTTTTTTTCTCTCAGATGTTACAATGAACCAAGGCGCTGGTGCATCTTGCAGCTTCCACCCTCCACTCGAAAGCGGAGCTGTACCATTCTTTTCTTCTCTTTTTTCCGAGCTCGTAATCGTCAGGGTGTTGACCTGCATGCAACACTCTCACTGTGCAGTAGTTCCCCTCCCTATAGCATCGTCCAATCACCTCTCACAGATGTTGATAAAGACGTCTGGGAGATATCGTCGTTAGGGATAGCCGCCATGCATGGACAAGAATAAATAAAGAGCCCTTACAGGTCATTTCCCTGCCCATTCGCCCTGCTTTTTGACAAGTTTCTAAAGAAAACGGTCCCGGAATCGGGACTGCTCGGGACGATGGTCGGAGGTTACCGTTCGGGCGCAGTCAACCTGGAACAAATCAATGCATTGTTATTTAAGGGAACAGTTTTGTGTTGCAAGGAAAAAAAAAAAAAAAAAACCGCCACCGCACAAATTTATTTCGGTATCGGCACCAAACATGTAGAAACCCACATTACGCCATATAGCGAATAAGTCAGAAAAAGAAACCTATCCGACAAAAACAAACAGAGAGAAAACTACCCATTGGCCCTCAACCAGCATGATGCCCCCCCCTCGAGACCCTCCCCGGGGAATGCCCCCGGAGCGGGCGAGCGGGGAGCAAAGTTTCGCCCGCCGATACTATGATATGGGGGTGGCACCATGTCCGGATATCGGTTGTTAACAGGAAAAGAAATCCTCCTTTCCTCTTTTATCTTCCAATCATTCAAAATCGGGGCACGACTCGCCATGGAGACCGTATGATACTGAAAAGGGTTTCACAACTTTCCTGCGGTGAAATGCCGAAGACATATAGGTCTACGAACCCGGGGTCTCAGCTAATGTAGATAGACATATCCGGTTGCAAAAGACAAAGGATAGCAAAGAAGAAACAAGAAGCAAAAGGAAGCACTGTAGAGATCCCGGGCCGAGAAACACACGATGCATCATGACCCGGGCTGTGTTTAGCTGCTATTATATCACATGCTAATTCACCCAATCACAACTCTAAAAAGGGGGTTCAACAAAATCAAAAGACCCCACGCCGAGGAAGTTCGCCTCCATATCTTCCGTCATCCTAAACTATGCGAAAAAGTTTTCATGCAAGGGATAACTGACTGTACTGGATGCATCATTCTTCCGTGTATCTGGTGTGTTATGATGAACGAGCCGGCGGCGGTAAGCGCTCCATTAGTGTGCTGACCGATGAGAGGGGGGGCGCAGTTTAAACGAACACACAGGCTGAACACGAGCAAATATTTTTGGGGATCGTTGGTGCCGGAACCCATTTTTTTTCGGCATAGTACATAAGTTTAGAGAGAGAGGGGGAAAAAAAAGGGACAAGAGCAGAAAAAATCTTCTAGCCTTGCATCATCTCTTTCACCCTGCAGCAACTGGCGTTGATTCTGATCGGTGGTTCGGCCAATCGAGACGCCGACACCAATATCAGTAGTATAATCGTATCCGAGTTTCCCTCCAGATTGGGGGCATGTACCACGCCCGTTCAGCAGCAGTTCATCCAGACCACCCTCTCGTTCTTTACCCCCCACGCACCACATGAGTAGAAAAGAAGGAGGGGGGTTAGGGAACCAACCGAGCCGACCATTTGCTTGTTTTTTTTTCTTTTTCTTGGGGTCTGCCATCCGATGTCTAGACTAGCGCCCAAGATTGTGCATAGTTGATTACACATGGAACCCGGCGGGCCGGATTGAATGATGGAAGGTTCCGGCACATACCCCGTGTCAATAGGATAGGCCAAAATCAGTTGTTGCATTCCATGAGAGAGGTACCTACCTCGACCACGTGACTGCATCTGTGACGACATCCTTCAGAAACAAACGACTTTATTCAAGCCGTTTTCGTTTTACTAAACACCCACGGTCCAGGTCCGAGAGACCTTAGCTGGAACCACCTTAATACTATTTCCCATTTCAAATCAAGACAGCATATACCACATGATGTAAATGTTGGGAAACAATGATTCTTGAATGCTCAACGCCAGAAACCACCAGACACCAACCATCCATTACACGCCAATTACTTGAGCCAGACTAGATTTAGTCCCAGCAATAAAAGAAAGACCTTTTTTTTTTTTACCACCCCTTTGCAAATAACTGCTGTTACATCATGCTGCCATTTGACAAGTTTATTAAGAAAAAAAAATGCGAATGTTCCATCTCAGCAGAATTTTGCCGGATATGACATCCAAGCGTCAACAATCCTCTCGTCAAGCGGAGCTGATGAGGCTTTTGGGAAGGAATGCCCAAACGGTGCCCACGAGGGACATGACAAACGACGTCAACATGATGGCCCACGCCATGACCTTTTCCCTTCGGCTTATCTCGGAACCAAAGAGCTTTAGGTAGAACGCAATGGGAAGACTGGAGACCATGTTAGTTCGTGAATATTTTGAAACAAAGGAGCTGCCTTGGCAGCTAACGGTTGGATTACTCACGTCACGCAGATGCTAAAGCAAAGAGCGCTGCCTGTGATGGGTAATCCCAGTGTACTCGTTAGCAACGTCCGCCTTAAATCAAATATCTTGTGATATCAACAACTTACCCATGAAGGCCATGATCCTATCAAATTCAGGGAACAAAATAGCAATGACCAGGAATGACAAGATTGTCAGGATCCTGATGGCAGCCCTTAAAATGACGACTTTCCTCGAACTTGTCGGCGGTGCCGGTTCCCCAGATATCTGTACCGGGGCGTGCGGGTCGCCGCCAGCACCATGGTAGACACCCATCAGCACTTCGAGTGTCGTGATGATGGGCCGCGCGTTCAGCGGGACTTTGGTCAGCGGGATGATGGCAATGAAACAGCACATCAAGACTGTGAGCGCGCGAGGGTAACCCTCTGTTCGAAGGATGTTGGAGGTGATCGCATCTGCAACGTTGTCACCGAACATGAGAATACCAGCAACGGCGGTTACAGCGTCAAGACAGTACTGCGTGGTTGAATCAGCATTCTAGTCGTCCGCCAAAGACAGTTTGTTTATACTCTTGGGACTTACCGTAAACGAGAATGTCACTTTGAGTGCTTGCTTGTACTTGTAAGGATGACGCATGTCTCGGTAGATCTGTTACCAATTGCCAATTGTCAGCAGTTTGTCTACTATCTGCTGCTGAACCTGGCGCGTCGAGGAAGACTCACGTTGGGGAAAACACTGTGGCCGCCCCATGGAGACATGAGCAGACCGAAGGACAGAGGCAGAGTCAGCCAGTTCGCTGGGAACAGGTACGTTGCCGCTGGCTCGATGAGGGAGCCGGGAGAATCTGGCTTGATGAGACCGTTGGTCACAACAATGACAACGACTAGGGATTGAGAAAGATCCAACGTTAGTTGATGCAATGACAACAAACGTGTTCCCGAGGTCCCCCATGTTTTCACTCACTGGAAAAGCACGAAAATATGCCCAGGATGCTAGAGTAAGACAACAAGCTCAGCGGCATAAAGTGAAGCGGCATCAAAATGATTGCACAGGTCACCTTCCATTGATTGACGGTCAGGAGCCCAGGAAACAGGAGGCCGAGGGAGTCAGCAAACAATACTATCAAGGCGACACAAGCTGCCAGTAGCTCTAGAGTGAAGAGAATGCTGGTTGCCACACGAGCCTTGCTGCCAAAGCTGATGAAGGCGAGGTCGCTGAAAGTGATCAGGCTTGGGTCGAGATTCATGCAGCGTGAGAGCAGCCCAGCTGTGTACATGGTAACGCCAGCTGCGAAAGTGAGAAACCCTATTCCGCACAACCAACCGGCGTACTTAATACCCATGGGCAGGGACAGCAGCCCAACACCGATGAGTACGTTGATCGAGTTGAAGATTGTCTGGGGCAAAGTGCTCTGGCCCTCGACGGTGAGCACCATCTTGCCATCTTGCTCAACCTCCTTGACTAGGATGGGCTGCACCTCTGCGTCGGGGCCCTCTTCAGGCGCCGGAGCCCAGACGGAGCCCCGAGCACTCGGTGCTACCGAGATGCCACGGGCTGGGGATTCTTCTCGACCCGAAGATCGAACGGTACCGTAGTTGAGGCTTTGCTGCGAACCTATGGAGCCATAGGATGTGCCATATGGTCCCGGGTCTCCGCCAAGCGATGGTGCAGCAAGATGGGGTGGAATAGCAAAGATGGACTGTGACCTTCCTGCAGAACCGCTGCCCGAGCCTGAGCCTCCACCCCAGCTGCCGATGCGGAAACCGTTGTTTATCTCGCTGTCGAGCGCCTTGCGCTCGCGTTCCCTAAAGTCGACGCCATCCCCACTCTGCTGCGGCTGAAGGGGACTCGAGGGACTTTCATCCCTCTCATCAAAGACGGGCTCAGCACTTTGCGAACCGAGCGAGCTTCCCGCCTCCAAGTGCTGCCGGAGGAGGGACGGGCCGGAAGTCTCTGACGTTGGACGCATGAAGCCACCCTCCGGCCGGCTTCGGCTGTACACGATATCATCGACAGTGCCCGGCTGCATTGGCGCTTGATCTTGCGCAAAAACAAAGGAAGGGCGCTGCGGTATGACCTCAGCAAACCCTGCAGCACGCGCCCAACTGCGGGTAAAGGACCTCATGCTGTTGACACCACCAATATCGGCGATGGAAGCGAGCCGCATGCCGACAGAGCTCCTGTTTGCGTGTAGCAGTCCAATTAGGTTAATATCAAAGACATTTACCAAAGATAGATTCATCCGACATGTGGTTTTTGTTGGGGTAGGAAAAATTGGTTACCTTCTCCGCCGTAGTCCGCCAGCCCATTCGGTGTCCTGATCACTACCGCGTCGCTCCTGATCATCGCCCAACAGCGATTCATTTTCTTGATCTTGGAATTGGACGCTTCGGCCACTCCTCCCACCCATTGAGGACATACTGCCAGTGCGGTGCGGTGAGATGCCGCCATCGTACTCGTCCCAGGTGGACGGGTTCCGCGAGGACGAGGGCATTCTGGGCGAATCTATCGCCTCAGTGAATAAATGCTGTTTTGGGTGGGGGGTTTTTTTTTTTATATCCAAGAAGGTCCTCTATCTTGTTCCCAGGTCTGTGGTTGTAAACTTGCTCTTGTACTCGGTTTTTTGAGAGTGGCGATACTCTTCTTTTGGCCTGGACACAGCGCGAGAAGTTGAAAGTCACGAGACACACAAACAACTGGATTAGGTCCAAAGAACAAAAATGCCAAACCCACGGGGCGAGGCGAAGTTGGTCGGGTGGGGGTGGTTAAGATCACGGAGTTTTTAGAGTACTTGCTGTGAAATTGTTGTTGCATGCAAACCTTGCCAATGCATGAATCGAATCATGGGGTCGAGCAGGGGACCACAGCGTAGCAAGAAAATCAAGATAGCGGTGGGACCGCCCAGGCTTTCCCAGCCTGCATACGTTTTTTTCTGTGTGTGATGGCAGGAGACCAGTGGCTGTTATCAGTGCCGGAGCCGCCTGAAATCCTACGGAATGGGTACCTGTCTACTACCGCACCTACTGAAAACCTGCCTGGCCAGGGTGGAAAGGCGCATTTGTACGGTAGCACTCCGTAGAACTAGCCAGAACCTAGCGTTGCCTGTGAACTTCATCCGACAGAATCTGCAATTTCATTAGGTTAACCCATGTGCAGCTTTCGGATTAAAGCGGACAAACCATCTGCAGCTAGGTTGAGATCGAAAGTCGATCTCTGGTGGAAAGCAATCAACTAGGGACGAGAAGGCGCTCGAATAAGCTAAGCTTGCAATGTACTTCGCAAGCCAAGTCTACCTTATCAGACGGGCCTAGTATCCAAGGTAAGGTCTAGCTACGTAGTTTACATGTACGAAATACGTTTTTGCCCAAGCTTTTGGCACCGAAAAATCTCATTTGCTATTGGTAAGGATTAAAAATTTGCTGGGCACGCTCGCTTGATCCACCGTGTTTTGCGGCTTGCGGGGACAGCTGACGAGATCCTGGTTTGGTCGATCAACAACGTCACTCGTCCGACTGGCACGGCAAGTAAGGGAGGCGTTCGATATTGGAACCACCCGACCGCATCTTCCTCGCATACTTACGTACCCAGCTAGCTATTGGAGGGGAATATCACTCGATAATCAACCGAGTAATTGATTTGCTCACGTCGAGCGACACTTGTATACAAGCATTTGCCAGCTCAAGACCCAAGGTTAAAAAAAAATATGTATGAGAGCGTACGATTCAAGTCGCGCCGCGACAAAGAGTAAATAAACATAAACAGTGCAACGCCCGTAGTACTCCGTACATAGGGGAGTAGTAGCCGGAGGGGTCTCAATGTCCAAGCACCGAAGATGCCCCGTAGCCCGCCCCACAAGAACCCACCGTCCGGTCGAGGCTGTTCCCGCGAATTTTCGGTGCTGGAGACTGGCTGATTAGATTCAGGAGACGACGGCAGGACGGCAAATGATATTGTGTGTAGGTAGGTAGTAGTAAGTGTCGATGCTTATTTTGTTTTTATCATCACCTTTTTTTTTTCTCTCTCACTATCAGTTTCTGTTGCATGATAAAATCCAAATCATTTGTAATTTCTGACCCACCAAGCAAACGTTTTCATACCACCCAAACCCAGCAACAACGAAAAAAGATCGTCGACATTGTAACAACGCCAAATCGAATATTTGCCAATATTACGAGCCACGTACATGCACTACAGGCCCCTCAAAACTTCCTTGTTACAGCCGCACATGTATCGCGCAGCACTATCTGGAACATTTCAAAGAGTCGCACAACACTCCAAGACAGACCAAGGTCTCCGAGGGTGACGTCGCACTTTGTATCTCATCACTGAATTACATCTGGACGTGGACTCTGGTTCCACTTTATTGTAGTTTGCTGGATTAGAGCTTTTTTTTGGTGAACCGTCAGCTGTAGAAACAAAAAGCGAGCACAAAGGCAAGGTCAGAGTCAGGGGCCGCAAAAAAAAAAAAAAAAAAAAAAAAAAAAAAAACCGAAATGGACGCAGACCCCAGCTCGTCAACGTCCAAACTGGAAGAGGCTGCAGCCCTGCTAGCGCCAGCCCATGAAATCCTCGAAAAGTTCAACTACAAGCACAAGAACCAGCACCGTCTGTCGAAATGGTGGGCCGGCTTCGACATGCTCCGCCGGCACACTGCAAAGTTCTCCCGTGATGAGATACGACCGGCCCTGGATGCGTCGACCAAGCGCGACTCGATGATGCAGAGCAGGAAGAAGCAGAGCAAGCGACAACGCATTGAGCCGCGCGACGAGGACGTCACGGCCGGCGCCGTGGCCAAGGCCAAGTGGATGGGCGACTACCTCATCCCCAAGGCATATGCGTAAGTATCATTTTTCATTTTTTTTTTTTTTTCGGCGTGCGGCCACTGAGTGACCTGTTTTCTCTTTACCCCCATCGTCTCGTTTTCTTTGGTGTATACACCATAGCTAACCCTTGAACGAAAAAAAGTGCCATCACCCAGCTGGCCGCGGAAAATCAATTCGCTCATCTGGGCCTCCTCCTGCTCGGCGTGCTGGCCCAGGTGCACAGCGCCGTGTCCCTGCTGCTCCCAGCAGACAGCTCAGAGCAAGAACTGGAGCTTGAGGCGGCGGCGGAGGGCAAGGAAGTCGACATGGGCGTCGTGGTGCCCAGGCAAGAGCAAAGGGGTCTTGACCGTTCACCTCCCGCTTCGCTGGCGGCCGGCGTTTCAAAACCCCCGAACGACCTCGGAGAGGCGGTGGCGCGGGATACTTTCGATGCCCGAGAGCAGGATTTGGCAAGGCCGAAGCTCGCCGATGATTACACCGGGGCTGTAGGGACAACCGCCGTCGAACGCAAGCGGCCACCAAAGATGGACACAGGTAAGCGCAAAAAGGACGCTGTAGCCACGTCAGGCTTGGGTGAGCCATTGGCTGGAGATCAGTCGGCAAAGTCGCGGTCGGCGGACCAAGAGAAGCCAAAGCATAAGACTAAGACGGCACGAAAAGAGATGGACGTGGAACCGATAGAAAAGCCAAAGAAAAAGAAGAAGAGAAAGAAGGGTGACGAGTTCGATGACTTGTTCAGCTCGTTGATGTAGAGTCAGGTCAATATCAAAGCAGAAAGAAATGTCAAATTGGCCTAACGGCGCCGGTGATGAACACTTTCGAGCAGATGTGAACAACTGAGTGTGGTTACAAGAGTCTGGTTTGGTGCTCCAAGTCCACAAAACATGTCTTTGGTTCCTGGCGGCACTTTTATATCCATTTGCAAATCTGACAAGTTCGTGCTCGTTCATAAAAAGACGTATGATATAACATCCTTCGACAGCAGGAAAAGTGTCATGATATATGGTACCTGCAAGCTTCGATAATGGAGCTTGGATTTTTGATTTTTATTTGGGAATACAGTAAGGACACGTACTAGATACAACTCTGCTTCTTTGCCTCAGTCACACCGCAGTCGCTCAGGGCTACGTACCCGCCAAGTCGACGACCCGGCGTGACAAATGTGAACCCCCGCTCGTTCTGAAGCCGGAAAAGAAAAGGAAAATAAAATAAGAAAAAAAACCCCAAAGAAACCATCTCTTGCGCCACTCCTCATTTCCTGAGCATAATTGAAAGTAATACTATAACAGACTTATACCTGCGCAACCAAGTAGATGGTGATCTGTGGGGGCGCGAACCGATTACCCAAACTTCAATCCCAGGGCACGTGGTCATCCCGCTCTCAGAAACACGAGTACGCCCCTATTTTATTGGATCCATCAACAGCAGCAAGATCCGCGCCTCTACTCTATCCTGACACGACGTGGTCATAGCCATCATCCGAAGAGCATTCGTACTTGACGTCTAGAGAGTGTAGGGATGGCGATCCAACACGCGATGCATCCTACGCCATACGGTTGTCCATGCGAGTGTAAGACCAGATACGAGCACGCATATCACCGGAACCAGTGGCGAAGAAGCCACCAGTTGGGCTGGGTGCGACTGAGATGACCGAGTTTTTGTGACCTTGCAGCATGAGCTGCGTTGATCCTGTGCGAGGATCCCAGAACTGAACGCCGCGATCCTTCGATCCCGACATGACCCACTGGTTGTCAGGGGTCAGAGCGACACTGAGAACAAAGTCCTGTGGGGGAAAAAAAAAACAAGTGTTAGGAACAGCTGCTCGGCATTGAAATCTGAGAGAAAATAACCTACCCTGTGGCCCTCAAAGGTCTTGACGCAGCGGCCGCCTTTGGATCCTTGGTTCTGCATGTTGCCGCGAGGCGTGGCGAGCTCCCAGAGTTTAATGGTCTTGTCAAGACTTCCGGTGACAAGGTCCCTGCCGTTAGGAGAGAACGCCACACTGTAGACACTATCTTTGTGGCCATCAGGTCCCTCGAGACGCTCCACAGGGCAACCCTGCGTGAGATCCCATACGCGAACACTCTTATCCAAGGAACCAGCGGCGACATATTTAGTATCTGGGGATATGGCTACTGTGGTCACACCATCCTCAATCGTAAACACTGTGAGGGCTGTGCCACTGTCAATATCCCAAAGCCTGACAGTGCGGTCTCCACTTCCGGAAGCGATCGTGCGGCCGTCACGGGCGAAGTCGAGTGAGTAAATATCTTGCTCGTGTCCAGCAAACTGAATCCTGATGGTCCTGGTGGTGATGTCCCAAACCTTTAAATTCCAGTAAAGTCAGCTAGAGCTCACATAAGGCGTACTTACTTCCAGGCTCCTGGGAGCTTACCCTGATCTGTTTATCCTCGGCACCCGTGGCCAGGTACTTGCCATCGGGGCTGAAGCAAACACTCCTAATGTAGAGATCGCCAGACGTGTCCGCATTGTCGTCCTGTAAAACGCAAACCTTTTCGCCCGTGTTGACATCGAAAATCTGGGCAGACCGGTTGCAACCAGTCGCGACATACTTGCCGTCCGCGCTGAAGCGCACACAGCAGACCACACTCTCGTGCTGAAGGGTGTGTACCAGATCAACGTCCAGCACACGAGGCACGGCCTGGTTGAAGATGGCCCACCAATCGTCTCGGCTCTTCTTGAAGTGCGAGGGAATGCGCTCGATATCGAGGTCACCCAGCGCGTTGCCGGGGGGCGGCTGAGGCGGCTGGTGTTGTGCAAGTCCGCGGGGGTGGTCAGGGGTTGGGTGGTTAGGAACTTGCGGAGACTGGCCCGGACCTGGATATGGCATCGGGTTGTTGATCTGCGGAGTCGCCGGGCCGCCCGCAGGAGGCCTTCCTATAGCCCCACGCTTACCAGGGCCTGGAGAGGCCGTGCTCTGAGGGGGCTGTGAAGGGAAGTTTCCCGGACCGGGCGGCTGGGGATACTGCTGGAATGGCGGCTGCTGAGACGGGGGCGGGGGCGGAGGTGGAGGCCCGGAGAGACCAGGCGGAGGTTGCGCCATCTGGTGCTGTGGCGGCTGTTGCTCCTGAGGAGGCGGAGGAGGTGGGGCCAAAGGTTGGCCAGTCTGTCCAGACATGATGGCACCAAACACGTTGTTGCCGACGCCGATGTTTGGGGGCTGCGCGGGGCCTGCGTGTTGTGAGGGACCTCCAATGCCTCCCTGTGGCATGCCGCCTCCTCGGCCCTCCAGCTGGCGACGGAGATGAGCGAGCTCTTCCTCATATCTGTAAAAGCAACGGGGTTAGATCAATACTAGCCGAGGGCTTTGTAGCCGCGAGGGCTCCGGCGGTGTGCAGATGGATATTTGGGCGCTCCGCGGCTGCATTACTTACTTGGCCTTCAACTGCACATGTGTCTGCTCCATCTGATACACCTTTTCTCGGACCATGTGCATCTCATTGATCTGAGTATTAACTGCGGGTGGAAATGGAACAAGATGGTTAGCTTTGGCGCACAACCCCTTAAGGGCGGACTGTTGAGGCCGAATTGCGGAGATGGTAACATTACGTACTTTGGTGCTCGTAATTCTCGGCGGCGCGCGCAGAAGCCTCGAACTCGGCCCTGATGCCTTCCAACAGCTCATTCAGCCGGGAGGGGCCATTCGGCTGCGGAGGCGCAGCGCCGCCCCGGTAGCCCGGATGCATCGACATTGTGCAAGCGAGCGACTATTCTGTTCGCGCTGTGCGACGTGACGCGACGTGTACGGAGAGCCAGGAGTGGCAATTGAATTTCTGAAATGAACCAGAGAATTGAAAGCGGTGACGCGATAAAAGAAAAAGCAGCTGTCGCGATGTTTCGGTGCTTTTCTTGCCGATTGCGATTGTCGATCCGGTACGTGTCTGATCTATCTCGGGCGCGCAATCGACGCCCTCGGGGTTGTCGAGGTCGCGAATTCGCGGAAGCGAAAAAAAAATAAAAAAAAAATAAAAAAAAATGCGGGACTCCAGGCCTGCTCGGAAGGTCAGGTCGAGAGTCGAAAGCGCAAATTGACGCGCTTTGCGAGGGTGCTAGTTTGGTTGGCAGCGATGATGGGATTGATTGATGTTCAGGGGGCGACTGTCAAACCGTGGAGAGGCGCCACGAGATGGAAGTCGAGAGAAGTTACAGGCTGTATCATGGAACAAGGGCCACGAAAGTCAGGACGGATGGGCGAAAAATTAGAACACATCCCATAGCAGCTACGGTCAGGTCAGGCAAACGCCGCTGCGCGCCAAGAAAAGGTCAGTGCACAGACAGGACTGGTTCTCACCCTCCCGTCCCCACTCCTTGGCAGCGGCACCCCTGGCCGGGGAGGCACCAGGTAAATATGGTAGGTACTGTACTGCGAAGTGGTATGCTGCATGTATGTGTGCATGTACAGTGTACGGCGTGTCCACGGTAGCTAGGGTGGTGCAAGCAACTGTACTTTACCGGTATTGGCAGTACTTTAGGGGAAATGGCCCACACGTGGTGATGCCAAGATATCCTCGCGGGTTTTCTGTAGAGGTGTGGTGCATGGGGTGGGCTGCGAAAGCCTCTGTTGGTTCATGCTAGTCTACTTCTGGTAGCCGTGGGGCTCAAAGTGTCCTGGTTAAGGCGTGTGTGGTGGGTGAGGTAAGCGCAAGAGCGGTCCGCCATTCTCCGAAATTTAGTCAACCACTTGAGGAGAGAACCGCGCTAAATGATGCGTGCAGGACGCGTGTGTTTGTTTCTTAGTCGGCCGTACTACTTTTTGTACGGTACTAATTATTATTGTACATACATTGTAGGACGCATCATGTCGAAAAGTGGGGCTGGCCGCGAGCTTAAATGTCCAATGTGCTTACTACTGTAGAACTTTTCTAACAAAACGTTAAGTAGTTGCAAGTACATCCAGGATATAGCAACTATTTCCATCTCATCCAAACACTTTCCGATTGCATTTTTTAACGTTCAGATAGTTGCCATGGACCACCTGCCATTTTCCTCAGCTGCAACAGTCAAACACAATAATGTGTTAATCATGAACATAGCCAAGGCAAATTTCCGCTGCAAGGGCTTCCTAGCACAGCCCTTGTGAGTACATACGACCACTGTCACGTGCATCACATCCTATCATATGTCACCGGCTTGGACCCTGATATTATTCAGCAGGAATTTACCTGCACAACAAATATATTCAGCCTCCTATAAGCCATTCAGGACGGTTGATAGCTGGCACTGACGTAAATTGGGTATATATTGTCCAAAAGAAGGAGAAAAAAAGGATGGAGCAAGATGCTGCAATAGGCCTACCTAAGCTCGGGGGTTTGTCATGTCTTTTAACTTGTTCAACTCTGATGGAGCATGTGTACCATCGCACATAGCCAAGATCATCCATCGAAAACAGTTAGTACCCGGCAGAGAGGTGTAATAAGTTATGGCAGATGTGATAATACAGGTTAGATAGCTCAAGGTTTTGACGGCATGAAATAAGCTAATAGTCGAGTCAAAAGCTAATCACATAACCACGTGCCATATCTGGCAATGTGTTTGTGTTTGCAACCCTGAGGACAGAATTGTTTGGGGCGCTTTGATACCTAATCCCCTCCCCTGCATGCAGAAGCCATAATTAAGGCTTCTGTCTGCTTCAATCATCGGCTTGTTTCCCATCCCACACAAACCTGGTAACGCTAATGACTACAAGTTTGGCCCGAAGCAGCTAGCATCGCGAACTAAACTAGCTTATTTTAAAAACATCAGATTGTGGGTGTGGCCATAATATGAGCGGTAGATTTAACAGTACATTATATCATATATGAGAAACGCAAGAGGG
This sequence comes from Pyricularia pennisetigena, assembly GCF_004337985.1. Lineage (NCBI taxonomy): Eukaryota > Fungi > Ascomycota > Sordariomycetes > Magnaporthales > Pyriculariaceae > Pyricularia > Pyricularia pennisetigena. The sequence continues at coordinate 1,877,196 of NC_043741.1, forward strand.
CTGGTATACTGCGAAATAATGTCATGCGTGCTTTTATTGGTCCCTCCTCTCTCTCCCTCCCTCTCATTTTTCTGTTTTCTGCCAGAGTCGAGCAGTGCCGCCCAGGTATGATAATAAAAAACAAGGGCTTTCGTTGGTGCAAATTATTAAGTTATTCGGTAAGCGGTACTCATACTGCAGGAGGTTATTTCGGGCGACTTCTCACAAAGACTGTCCAATATTATTGATCTGCCACAAGAAGCATAAATGCTAGGTAATGCTTGATAAGTGAGGACTTTCAATCATGTGTAGACCATGTTTCCAAAGAAAGCAGTGGAAAGTAGCAAAAACCAGCGAAACTGTTAAATAACATAAAAAAGGACCAAAAGAGCGTCGGATTGGCCATGGGCGCCAAACTGCGAGTCAAGTCTCCGAAACCAGAAAATCGCATGCCCGCAGTATGCCTGAGTGCCTAGGTATCTTGATCCATACTATCATGTAATATCTTCCGCTAGCGTCCGAGTCGCAGATGCGATGAGAATTAAATACTGGACGCTAACCACACGACGTCACCCCTCCAATCAGCCGTCGTACACACACACACACACACACACACACACACACACACACACACACACATGCGTACATGTATGCGTACAAACAACCAATACACACTGTAAAAATCAGGACGTCGATTCCAAGGCCGTACGAGTCGGGAAGCCTGTGGCAGGCGGCAGAGATGCGAGAAAAGAAAACACAATAGCAAGCAGGCACAGGGGTGGCTTCTCGAAACCCTTAGAGAGGCGGCACGCCGATGTCATAATCAGATGGGAAACCACCATGTTTAGCGATTTGGTAAGGAAAACATTCTTTGTAATCAACCTGATCTGCCACGAATCATTTTAGGTCTGGAATGATGGTACCCAAGTCAAGAAGAGCAGATTCCTGATCAAACATGGATCCAGCATGGGACCAGAAAAAGGGGGGGTAGAGCAACAGGGCCAACAGGCAAAGTCAACAACCATAGTTTAGTTCACGAGGCAGGGCTTCATAATGCAGAAGACAAAAAGGGTGAATCTATTATATAGAAGTAAAGTAAGACAACAGCAATTGCTCCATGCAATCGACGGGCACTCCAAGCAGAGGCTCCGACCTCAAAATGATCAACGATGGACAAAACCAGGTCCCACTGTAAAAAAGTGATATATCCAATGTAAATGGCGCTACAACTCTGCGCACCTGCTCTTGGGTGCTTACTCCCGGCTAGCTTGCGGGTCTGCCGAATCTCAGGGTATCAAGTTGTCAAAATCCTCAAGATTCAAGCCTCAACTGATTCCAAATCACGCTTGCCACCATTGCGGCCTTTGCCATTTTTCTTACCGGCGGGTCGGCCAGCATGGTGAGGCGCGCGGGCCTCGATTTCGTGTTCCTCTTCATCAGCCTCAACTGACTCCAAATCACGCTTGCGACCGTTGCGGCCTTTGCCACCTTTTTTACCAGCGGGTCGGCCAGCATGGTGAGGCGAACGGGTTTCGAGTTCGTTCTCCTCATCGTCATCGGCATCAGCCTCAATTGATTCCAAATCACGTTTGCGACCATTGCGGCCTTTGCCACCTTTCTTACCAGCGGGTCGACCAGCATGGTGAGGCGAGCGAGTTTCGAGTTCGTGCTCTTCATCGTCATCGGCATCGGCTTCAACCTGGTTAAGGTCGCGTTTGCCACCGTTGCGGCCTTTGCCATTTTTCTTACCGGCGGGTCGACCAGCATGGTGAGGCGCGCGGGTTTCGAGTTCGTGCTCCTCATCGGCATCGGCATCGGCATCGGCTTCAACCTGGTTAAGGTCGCGTTTGCAACCATTGCGGCCTTTGCCAAATTTATTACCAGCGGGTCGACCAGCATGGTGAGGCGCGCGGGTTTCGAGTTCGTGCTCCTCATCGGCATCGGCATCGGCATCGGCTTCAACCTGGTTAAGGTCGCGTTTGCGACCATTGCGGCCTTTGCCACCTTTTTTACCAGCGGGTCGACCAGCATGGTGAGGCGAACGGGTTTCGAGTTCGTTCTCCTCATCGTCATCGGCATCAGCCTCAACTGATTCCAAATCACGCTTGCGACCATTGCGGCCTTTGCCACCTTTTTTACCAGCGGGTCGACCAGCATGGTGAGGCGCGCGGGTCTCGATCTTTGATGTGTCGATCTACAGTAGGTTAGCCCAGCTCACACCAGACTAACCGGGAAACAGGTCTTCTTACCTCAGCCCGCGGCTCCACGGCCGGGAGTGCTAATGCTGATCCAGCAAGAGCAACTAGGGCACCCTGTATCAAGAGGAAGTGTCAGCGGAGTGCCATAGGCAGGAAAGTGGGAGGGACCATGATGGGACCATCGGATCTCAACGTACAACATGGCGAGTAGCAAGGTTAGCGGGTCGGCCAAGGTCGAACCCGTTTACGGCAGAAGTGGCGGCCAGGCCAGTAAGCAAAAGCTTGACGAAAGATGGAGTATGCATATTGGCGGTAAAATGCTGGCCGGCAGCTGCTTATCAAGTGAAACTATAAAGAGGGGGGGTAAAAAAAGGGGGTGAACGAACGAAAGTGAAATGAAGCAAAGAAGTCAAAAGAGACACCCTCGAAGCCTGCTGTAGAAGAGAATGAGGAGAATAGAGAAGATTGTTGGTGGACTGAGCAAGTTCGAGTCCTTTATAATAGTCTTGGCTCTGCGGAGGCACCAGCATGGGGCCGGCAGCCCTGCCCTCCCAATGGCAGACCTACGTCCACAAAGTTACCTCCCTCGTCCAGGTTGAGTCTTCGTTGACGGTCTCAGACGAAGATCTTTGACGCCTGCATCTGGTTTCGAGCCGTGCCACAGGACTTGGTCGTAGAAAAGGGGGTTGGTGGGGACAAAGACAGTGGGCACATCCCGGATGCACTACAACTTCAGGAACGCCAGAATAAGCTAGGTATGGATTGTGGGTGGATGTATGGCAAGGGTACATGGTTCGCGTCAGCGGGACGACGAGCAACTGCTTGATTGGGTTCCACTGGTATCTCGTTGCTAAACGATGGGATAACTGGCAGGGGTCAGAAATCAATGGGAGGATGTATTCCGGGTATAACGGCAGGGTGATGGTCGTTTGGCTCACTTGACAGCCTACGGTAGTGCCGTTACCACGAGGATGGACGTGTGAAACGGCATTTGACCTGCAACTCCGGCCTGCTATAGCAAACCACACCCCAGGTGAAAGTGCTGCATATCGGAGCCTCATGAACACACCTTATGAGACTAGACAAGGCCGGCTTGTCTGGGAGGATTGGGTTGCAACTGGCAGATGCGGAGAGAGCCCGGGCTAAACAAAGAAAACATGGTAATACGCTACCTTTCTGTGAAAGCTTGCATTACTTACAATACATGTTGTTATCCGACGGAGAGATTGTTAGCAAAAGAAGATCCCAGAAGAATGACGTGGGGAAGAAGAAACAAGAGACGGAACTGGTAGCCCACATCGCAAATGTTTGATAGATATTGACAAAAAAAAAAAAAAAAGAATCCCTTGTAGCGACAGTTCCAACGCCGGTAAGATGGACACCCGAATCAGCGGCAGGGAAGCCCCGAAACGACAAATTCAAGTAGTTTTATGGAGAATTCTCACGGTGAAAAAAGCTCCGTCAATTGGAGCAATTCCACCATAGAAGCACTGGTCCGATGCTTATTCTGATGATGCTTATTTTCGCCCCTTGGTTGGTCCCTCTCTAGCAAGGATAGTTGAGTTCGTTGCCAAGATGGTGCTTGCCGAATACCACTCGGATTGAGGGCAGGGGGACGCTTGCGACTGAAACAATAGTCGCACATAAGACATGTCCACACCACCATCAATAGGTAGAAGCTGTAACGGTAAGACGGTGTACTGTAGATGTGTAGTCTGTATCTTGTTAGTCGTTCCTCGGACATATGCGGGTTCGCAAGGTGTCACTCAGGCAGCACAACAAAAGTGCATGACATGGGTCGCGTGCCACGCCAAGTGGGCGCCCTAGACATACCGCCAATCAGATGAAGAATCCACCGCATGATGCCAAGACTGAAACCAGCAGAAACCCCATAGTCTAGGCGATTAACCCTAGTAGGAGATCCTTGCCAAAAGTGGGACAGAGATGTCGTTTTAATGGGCTGGTAGCATATAAGGCACCAAAGTTATAGTGGATCCAGGGGGGGAATTTGATGGCAAGGCTTGCGAGGGTAGGCAGGCGAGCACGACTATTCTTGCCCTCTCGTCTGAATCCCACCAAAATGGAAACAGGCGCCGTGTCCCACTGTAATATTCCTCGCGACTTATAGAGGACCCCCTGGCGGTTGTCCAGACAAAAAAAAAAAAAAAACTGACAGCGGCCCAGTCGCAGCGATTTTCTTCCCACGGCGTTGGTAATGGATGTGCAACTCCGAAAATCATAGATCGAGGCTTGGCAAATGCTTACCTCCAAGCACCCACAAAAAACCCCCTTGTGCCTGACGCGCACCGAGCCTCAAACCTCCCTGCAGCCCATTCCCCTAGGGCTCAATTGTAGAGTACAGTATGCTTCTGATTATGGTTCTTTTGTATTTTTGGCCCCTTACGCACCTATAGTAATCTCGCTTGGGAACGACTATGCGGGATCAGACCGAACACAATCTTCGTGCTGGACGAATATTGGACCTCGCATAAAACGACTCCATTGAAGGCAAGAAAAGCTAGCTGTTGTGTCTGCCTACCTACCTACATACCTTTTTGCCGACCTACTTACCTTAGGTAGATACGGAGGGTAGATTCCCGTCCCACCGATATGTACGAAATAGAGATTTTAGTCTGAATCTCGCCGTCTTGGTTGAGGCGCCTCCATCCACTCTAACACATTCACATAACGCTAGTGGGTATCAGAACTCCCTTTTGGGGGGACAGCCCCTTGAAAATTTTCCCACCTTCGTCTCATCTCGGTCCCCACATTAGCCAGTGCAGGTTACAATGTTCAACTTTTCAAATTGCGAGGTTCTGGGCAGAAAGCAGATATAACTGTCCTCTATTGTCAAAAAAGAAGAAAGAAGAAAGGATGGTCTCGTATTAATGGTCGTAAATCACATCCTATCTAAGGCTCGTTGAATCATCGGCACTTGATCGCATTTAAAAATAAGGATGAGCATAAGGATAGAGTAATCATACATGGTACTTCCCGCCCGCCTGTCTCCTGACTAAATAATTTCAGATGCGAAGCTTGCCCAAATCAGCGAGAGCTGAGTCTTGGCACGAAACGCAGGCCTGTCTGCCTGTCTGTCACTAGATCACCGCCCAACCGTCCCGATCCTTGCAATGGATATCCATTTCTATTGTACCTACCTACTGTGCTTACTGTACCATGAACGACTTGGTGGTAGCGAAACGAGAATGATTCGCGTCCTCTTGCCCTCCTACCACCATCATCATGTTTCGATCGCTCTAGAGGCTGGAGCTTGTCTTGTCATGTCACTCGTGATCTGCGGACACTTGATGCGCTTCATGTGCATCAAGGCATCAGGGATCTAAAACTTGGTCTTTGTATACGTTCTACAAGTACTGTAAATCACAACCACCAGGGCTAGCAATGGCAGCTCGCAGTGTCTGTGAGTCAGCGCGCCAGTGTGAGGAAGCAAGCGAGTGAGCGAGCCTGGAACCCTGGCAAGTTGCAACCGCCCTTCGCTTCGCCATCCCTGCTCACCTCTTACATTTCATACAACGGTCTCTCATCCCTATTCGACCTGCACGATGATTCCGTTGTTATACCCGCAGTGCTAGCGCTTGGACCCGTTCATGGTAGTTGGCCCGCTACCTGGTTCTCTTCCTCTTACTTTTCCTTTCAACTTGCATCTTTACAGCTTCGTTCCTTGTCTGCAATCCTGCGGTTCAGTCTGTTTTTCCTACCCAGTAGCCTCGACCCTTCTTTGTTTTCTCTCCTTCTGGTCGCGTCTTGTTACATAGTCAGCGCCCGGAGCGCCGTTTATTCCTGATACAACCTCTTCTTCTGGTCTCTTGCTGTTATCATTTTCTAATTGCCCCTTGGGCGCTATTGCTAGCCATCTTCATACTTTATACATACAAGACCGATTGTCACCATGTCCAAGGTCTATCATGCCGTGCCCTCTGATGAGGAACGAACCAGCGTAGACACAGAGAAGTCTATGTTGACTTTCAGGGGGGAGAGGGGATCTGTCGGCGGGATTTTGGAGAGAGCAAAGACACACTGGGCCTGGATCGGACATGCCATCTTGCTTTCAACATCCCTCACACTCTTTACATTATCATTCTGCAGAAGAGGCACACAACTTACAGACCGCACAGTCACCGACAATTACTCGTCATATTGTACGCCGCCATCTCCCTTGCATGATTAAAAGGACAAGATGATGGACTCGACTGACAAAGCGCAGCACCGGTTGCCCCAATCGTCAAGTACGAAACTGTCCGATACAACCTCACACCAATCGTGGAAGGGCCATACGTTGGGTACGGGCCAGAGGTTGACAAGGCCTGGGATCGCATCACATTGGACAGTAAGCACTCAATCTTGTACATTCCCCGGAGCATCGCATTTACATCAGTCTTTGCCCTGATACGATGCTTCCCCCCTTCGTTCGGTTGCGGATCAAGACTGACCCAACTGATTAGTTGGCGACACGTGGATGAGCGAGCAGGAAGTTAAACGCCTGGGGCTCCCGCTGGACTCACTCAAACTCAAGCACCCCAAGACCGGCAAGGAAGGCTATCGGGCGGCCGTCGAGGTCTTCCACCAGCTTCACTGCCTGAATTTGATCCGTCAGGCGATCTACAAAGACTATTACAAGGACCTGACGGGTGACGTGGGCGAGGCCGAGAGCAAGGAGGACCTCACAGGGCATGTCGACCACTGCATCGAGACGCTGCGGATGAACCTCATGTGCCAGAGTGACATTGGCATGTTCACATTCCGACTTTATCCCGAGTACGGCTATGCCGACGATGACTATTGGCCTGACTTCAGCACACTACATACGTGTAGGAACTTTGAGGATATCAGAAAATGGGCGATTGATAATACGGCGGCCTGGGATCATAATGTATGATTGGTCTATGAAGGTCGCAGCAGATTGGCAGATGAATAAACAATACAGATGAACCGAAATGCTATATATTTGTTCCAGAGAAGGTCGCCGACAAATTGCGGGTTTCCACCACATGATTGAAGGAGAAACCCCCCCCAGTAGTTGCGCTTAAATATTTTGTCGTCTTTAAATATTCATCCTTCTTTTGCTTGTTTATTCAACTAACGTCACTGTTGAATTGAACCTCTCCAAGAACCAACACCAAGGACGCTAATTACCTGGTTGGCCAATTGAGTCGTCTGATCCAAGTCATCACTCCAATCGGCGTCATAAGACAACAGACAAGGAAATGCTCCAACGCACCACTGCTCTTGGTTGGTGGGGTGGCCTGGTAGCCTTGCTGTATTGGGCATGTACAGCAAGTCAGCATCTGCACCTGCTCCGACAGCAATTACTTGGTACGGAGTAGGCTGCTTGTAAGGGCGAAAACACACCACTTTTCACCATCGCTTCATTGTACATCCGAACCTGGAGCCTGCATGTCTCAACCAATAGCATGACTCAAGCCCCACTTTCCAAGCCAGCGAGAAATTATCCACGACGATTCGTGGCGCAACTAGACATGACGTTGGGTGACAATGCTGAGAAATATGGCCATCGGGATGTTCATGGAGCCCGGTTTGCCTGGTAAGGTTCCAGTGAGCAAATGAGGATCAAAGCCTACAGACCCCCACTGTGCCTGCGAATGCGGAGGGAATTGGTGTTATTTTTGTCAGGTCGGCTTCACCTGCGGGCTCTAATGAATATGTCAATATGCTTTTTTTGATCACCATAGATGCCTACAAAGCTGTTTGTGCCTCTTGGAAAAAAAAAAACTAAAGCTACGTGCCCGTACAATGTGACAAATATGCATACACTCTACGGCACTTCTCAACAACTAAACTGAATCTGCATGTTGGCACCCGACCTCATCGACTCTTAGCTCTGCACCAACCCGAGGCGCCGACGAGATCCACACCGAAAGCAGGGGTCTCTCCCAACCTGCTTGTTATCTGATTTGACCCCCCGCCCCTCTTTGGGACATCCCCCGTTTTAATGTATTTTTTTTTTTGCCATTGACAACAGAATTTAAAATTGACTGTTCGCCATTCCGCGTTGTCCATTAACCCGCCCCTTTCTCTGTTTTTCCGGGTCATTGGCGTTGCTGCACCTTTCGCTCTCTTTCCATCCCATATCGACAGCTTCTTTGTCTTATCTTTTTTTTTTTTTTTCTCTGTCTGTTGTAAGCTTTAGCAGCTATAAAGTTCTGTCTAACAACAAAGTTTGACGTAAAGACCGGCCGATTGTTCGGACCGCACCGCAATCGCCCATCATGGATATCGTTCTGGAAATCACAGACACGTTCCTATGGGACTACATGTATGCATTCGCCGCACCGGCCACCGCGCCCCCCTACGACTATCCCAACTTGTCAAATGGCACGGCCGTCGCGCACAACGGCTGGGAATACAAGCCCTCGACTGCCTTCTTCTCCCTCGAGCCGTCGCAGGCTGCGTACCAGAGCGCCCTGCCGAGAGATAACATATACCGACAAGGTTTCTCTCTTTTTTTGATATACTGGTAGGTGTTCGGGCGATTGAGAACCCTAAGTCATTTTTTAAAAGGGGTTTGCGCAATCATAGTCGCAAACCGTTCCTTCAAAAGACATGTCAAGAGAAAGTTTGGGCCATCGAAAGAGTTCAGACGCTAACCTTAAATGTTTGCCGCTGTTAGGATATTCGGCCTCTTAGTCTACTACACCTTCGCGACGGCGTCGTACTTGTTCATTTTCGACAAGAAGCAAATGGAGCACCCCAAATTCCTCAAAAACCAGATCAAGCTCGAGATGCTACAGGCCAACAAGGCCTTCCCTGTCATGGCCCTATACACTGTGCCCATGATCCTCCTCGAGATCCGCGGCTACAGCAAGCTCTACGACTCTCTAGACGAGGCGCCGGCCTGGTGGTACAACTACCTCCAGTTCCCACTGTTTCTGCTGTTTACCGACTTCTGTATCTACTGGATCCACCGCTGGCTGCATGTACCCTTTATCTACAAGCGCCTGCACAAGCCTCACCACAAGTGGATCATGCCCACGCCGTTTGCCTCGCACGCCTTCCACCCGCTCGACGGCTACGCCCAGTCTTTCCCTTATCACCTCTTTCCCTTCATCTTCCCGCTGCAGAAGGTCGCCTACATCGTGCTCTTTGTCTTTATCAACATCTGGACCATCCTGATCCACGATGGCGAGTACGTAGCCAACAACCCCATCATTAACGGCGCCGCCTGCCACGCCGTCCACCATTTTGCCTTCAACTACAACTACGGTCAGTACACCACCCTGTGGGACCGCTTGGGTGGCAGCTACCGCGAGCCCGACTCGGATCTTTTCGACCCCAAGGCAAAGATGTCCAAGGAGCAGTGGAACAAGCAGGCCAAGGAGATGGAGACCTTGGTCAAGCAGCTCGAGGGCGATGATGACCGCGTCTACGGCGCCGTCGGTGACAAGAAGACGAGGTAAACGACCAGTCACCTGGTGACACAACTAGCGGTGAATCATGGGCTGCACTCTCTCTTGAGACCTTTTGGGTCGCTGAGATGATTGCACTTTACTCCTGTTGCCGCACTTTCTTTGATTTTCATGTACATAGAACGGTCCGTTGGCCTTTTTTTTTGTTGCCGAGTTCTTCTTTTTCTTCTCTTCTTTGCTCCAGCTTTTGGCCGTCTCTTCAGGGTATAGAATATTGCGAGAGCGAGCATTTCCTTTCTGGGGGTTGACAAAAAAGATCAGCTGCCGGCTGGAACTCATCAGCGTTAGACTGTTTGCCCGCCTGTGTTTTTTTTTTTTTCTTCTTTTCTCTGGTTCTTGTGGCCGGGAAGTATTTTGGGTACAATATCTTTAATAATTTAATGACGAAGAAAAAAAAAAAGAAAAAGAAAATAAAACCATCAAGATTTCTTTTGGCGTATTCATCGGTTGTCACTTTTGCAAGGATGCAGGCGGGGAAATCTGGAACAAGTTCTGAAAGTAAAGGCGTGTCGCCTCGATATTGTTCAATACTGGTATCTTCTGGAATATACAGACGCTAATATTAGGTCACACCTTCCCCCCCTTGTGTGTATGATAAATGAAGAGCGCAAATGTGGGAACAAAGGAAACAAAAAAAAAAGCTGTCATTCCGTTGAGCGCCCACGCCGACTGACCCCTGAACGAGCATTGCAACTCATCATGCTGGTTCGGTGGAGCTTGCCCAGATCCCTGGTATAATCAAGGGCAACGCCGGAAACGCCGGAAGCGAGAAGAGAATCATCCCCAAATGACGCCAAAGTTAGAGGAAATGAGGCCAAAGTAGGAAATCCTAAGAGAGGTATGCAGAGGATCGAGACAAATGAAAATATAAATGAATGGCTCATATAGGAATTTCCGAGTATGTGCAAATTAGATGAGGCGCAGCCAGAGATTTCTCGATAAGCCGATATTGAGGAGATCGAGTGGACCCATATGTGGGCGGCAGCAACACTGCCTACACCTCCTATAGTGTACATAGCTGCCTTTCTTGCATGTAGCTTATATAGAGTTCGGCTGGGGTTGGGTAATGAGTGTCTCCCAGTTGTAGTCGTTTTGTTGAGGGTGGCCAGTGTGGAGAGGCTGGCAAAGAAGGCGATGAAGGATTTGAAGGTGGCTTTCGATATGTGCAACCTCCCCCGCTCGATCGGGAAGAGGTCGTCTCTTATGGTGGGGGTGAGATCTTGATTATGAGAAGCTCACAAATTTTGGGTCTCTCGGCCTCCCGTCCGGCCCGATCCCATTGTCACGGAAGCGGTTCTCCATGTAGACTTTCCTCGCCTCGTCGAACCGTAGCCTCCTCTGCTTCATGATGCGCAGAATCTCGGCCTTTGCCGCATCGTCCAGGCCGGCCCTTGCGTCGCCGTCATCGATGTTGCCAGTCAGGTCAAAGTTGGCCGAGGAGAGACCAGCCTCGGCGTCGTCTGAAAAAGATGTGCCCAGCTGGAGGCGCGAGTAGAAGTAGTTGCTGCCGGGAAGGTTAATGTCTCGCAGTTGTGACGTCCAGCGTGCACGCGAAAGGTAAAGGCCCGTACCGAGGACCATGACGAAGAGTATTGTGCTGTAGAAGAGGTAGGCCATGATGGAGAACCGGGTCTTCTGCTGCGGAAAGGCGGAGGGCGCGGGGGGATGATGTATTCGAAGAATCGAAGCCCGAAAAGAAATTCCAGGGGGGCGAAAAGGGGATCGAATTATCGTGATCCTTGCCAACCCAAGCGAAGCGAGGAAATGTTTCTTGGTCAAGCTCGGCCTTCTGATTCAGGTAGTAGTGGAATCTAGCGGATCTAGTGGCTTAAAAGCAAAGGCTGTGCTTACAGACAGCCGTCCTTCGGTAGCGCGTTGGATACGTCCGAGAGCTGTGTGCAGATAGATAGGTCTTCAGCAGGGACTTTCCGGCGGTTTCTGGAGGATGACGAATGTGACCGGGATGTGAGGAGTAATTTCAAGGGTTAGTCGTGTCTGCCCTGATGAGCGCGAAACTATTTGCGAACTGCAAGCCACACTTGTTTCTTGCCGATGCAGGCAACAACGGGGGCAGGAAAGTATTGGGGCTGATCAATAAATACAGTAATCAATCTGGGCTGGGCATGACATGCCACAGCACCCTCGTCTCTCTCCATCATTGACCTGGGACCTGGGCGCTGGCGCAGCTGCACAAGCAAAAGCCGACCTTCCCAGGCCGTGGCACGTCCATCAATAGAACGTCCAATCCTATTGACGTACAGATCATGCGTGGACGCTGATTTGACCGATCAGTACGCACGGACCAATACTGCTTGTGCGTGCCTGCCACTGGCTGCCACTCTGCCACACTGCCACACCTGACTGCCCACTAACGGGCGCCCGACCCCACCCCTGCCTCTGCCGCCCGAGGGCTCGTCTGGAGCCCACAGATTTGGTGTTGGTCGAAAAGCAGATCAATTTTTGAAGCCATCTGCAACCAGTCCCGAATTTGTCCCGCCAATTCGCCCTCGAACCTACCGCCAAAATGTCCAACGTATCTGCTGACCTGATCTGGGAGGTTGTCCGTGAGTTTTGGCCCTGAATTAACAGAGAGAACGGCTGGAAATAGGAGGGCACGATCGGACCTGAGGAACTGAACGAATTTCGTCACTTGGATACAGGCAACCAAAATGCCTTCCTTGAGAAGCGCAACACCAACGGCGGCGTCCAGTTCTCGCGCGACCCCCTGAACCTTACCAACAAGCACTCGCGCAAGGTACGAATGATATCCCTCCGAATGACCAAAACACGATTTTTATTTTGAAGACCTGCAAGAGACTAACGAAAAATATAGTACGCCGGCTTCGTCAACGACAAGGTACACTACGCAGCCACTGCAAAATTGCAAAACCCTGCTTCTACAATGGACCCTTGGGAGCATTAGACTGACGAAATGACGTTTTTTCTTTGGGACTGCAGGCCATTGGTGTTCAGCCTTCCTCGAACGAGAAGGGTGGTGTTGCCATCATCAGCAAGAAGGTTGGTGCCGGCAACAAGCCCGCCAGCTCGCAAACCACCACCACCTTCCGCCCTCACAAGAACAACAGGAGGTAAGGGTTCGATACTTGCCCCATGGGTTTTCGGTTACTCGATTAATCAGTCACTCGACTATACCTATCCACCACCCCCCGTCAAGCACACATTATCAGCAGGAGGTTGAACTAACAATGGATGTGTGTTCGCCCTTTCACAGCACCTACAAGGCCGTTGCCAACCAGACAGCCAAGAACGGCTACCGTGCCGACCTGCGCCAGGCCGCTGTCGCCCGTACCAGTGCCATCCTCAAGTCGCAAAGGCCCGTCAAGGCCGAGCCCGAGAAGAAGCTGCGCGGCAACGCCGCCAAGAAGGCTCAGGCTTAAATGAGCTGAGGGTGTTATGCTTGTCATGATGGAGGAAGTTTGAAAGGTCGATAATGACATTTTCCTGCCGGCTTAGACTGGGTTTGAGGGTATTTCTGGCGTCCAGCACATCCATTTGAAGTACTTTCAGGCCGACTGGAGCATGTCCTCCAGTCGATGGCATAGGGATAATGGGAGTAAGGCATTTAGGGCTCTCACATTAGGTTTCCAGGTGCGGCATTGCGCCTAGGTAAAACCCCAGGACCCTCGGATCAGGCGTTGGGGAGAAGAAAATGAAACACCATTTTGATGAAGATATTTTTCCGATGCCGATTGCTTTCCGAATGCTTTACCCTCACCGGTTGTTGTCACGTTTCTCTTCGAGATCATGGCTTTTAGCCTCGGCCCATTTGACCCCAACTCGGCAATACGCGGAGCCGTATCGATGGCTACTGAGCTGCCTGCCCCTGGTGCTGCCGATAATGCTTCAGAGCATTGGCGATTCTTCTGATAAAAACCGAAAACTCGTAGCTCAACAAGGACAAATGGATTAAAGCAAGCCACCATTGCTGCGCGTTACTAATTCAACCCAGCCAAGGTAGGTACTTTGATTGGTAGATGGATGTCGGTACGGTGAGTAGGTGGCTAAGCGAGTAAGGTGAGGCAAAATGTCTACGTGCTACAGCTGGGGTCGCCATTTTTGTCTCTGGCATGTGTTTCGTCCAGCAAGTAATTACTAGCCCCTCTGATAGTCCCGCTTCACCGTGCGGACCAGTCGGGCTGAGGGCAGGTAGCAGGTAGGTGAGAGGCAGCGGGAGGCTAAGGCACAACCAGTCACGTCAGTCAGTCAGTCAATCAGTCAGTGGTGACCTCTGTTACCCCTCAGTGCGGCAAATCCACTTTAGCTTTGAGCCCACGGGCATGGAGGAACCAAGGCATTTGTGGGACGGACAGCTTTAACCCGCCCGCGGGTCGAACGGCCAAAGAGCTCTCTCCATTTGAAGCTGGTCCCAATTCTCCACCCCCCGCCGATGCTTGCTTCTTCTCCCTCAATTCAATCATCAGGTCCATTGACAAGAACGTCGATATCTTTGGATATAAAAAGGTCAGCTGAGAGCATCTTCCTTATTCTGAGAAAACCTTTGGCGCTCGTCCAAGCAAACATATTGTTGACAAGGAACTTCTGGTTATTATATCTCAGCTAGCCCCATAAACCCCTCCCCCGCACTTTTGTTAATTCCGCAAAGCAAAGATGGTCAAGGCCGGTACGCGAACACCCCCATCGTCCACTGCCGTGTAGCCCGTGTCGCCACGCGAATCACAGCTTGAGGGTAGCCCCCAATTTCTGACGAGAAGCAAATTCAAAACCACAGTTGTTGCTGGTGCCGCCGGTGGCATTGGACAGGTTTGTTTGCGCCGTAACCCGCCGATACAGGAATTAATTGGTGTGAGAAACATATGCGGATTTGGTGGTGTTCTGACTTATACTACGACCCCAACAAACAGCCCCTTTCGCTGCTCCTCAAGCTCTGCCCTTTGGTCGACGAGCTTTCCCTCTACGATGTCGTCAACACCCCCGGTGTTGCCGCTGATCTCTCTCACATCTCCTCTAACGCGGTATGTTGTAACTCTTCAACGTGATAATATTCTGCTTCTGCTGGCCTTCCCATTGCTGACATGCTCTTCCAGAAAATCGCCGGCTACCTTCCCAAGGACGGTGGCGATAAGGAGGCTTTCAAGGATGCCGACCTGATCGTCATCCCTGCCGGTGTTCCCCGTAAGTTGGGAGCCCTCAGGCCAGACCTTGACAGAGGCCTAGCCTAGCCAGCTGCGCAAACATCGGCAACCACTAACACGCTTGGCGCCCCACGCTACAGGCAAGCCCGGGATGACCCGTGATGACCTCTTCAACATCAATGCTGGCATCGTCAAGGGGCTTATCGAGGTCGCTGCCGAGGTCGCCCCCAAGGCTTTCATTCTTGTTATTTCTAACCCCGTCAACTCGACCGTCCCCATCTCGGCCGAGGTTCTCAAGGCCAAGGGCGTTTTCAACCCGCAGCGCCTCTTTGGTGTCACCACCCTGGACATTGTCCGCGCCGAGACCTTCGTCGCTGAGATCGCCGGCAAGTCCAACCCCCAGGAGTTGACCGTCCCCGTTATTGGCGGTCACTCGGGCGAGACTATCGTGCCCCTTTTCAGTCAAGTCAAGCCTGCCGTCACCATCCCTGACGATAAGTACGACGCTCTCGTCAACCGCGTCCAGTTTGGCGGTGACGAGGTCGTCAAGGCCAAGGATGGCGCTGGCTCGGCCACCCTCAGCATGGCATATGCTGGCTACCGGTAAGATCTTGTGTGCTGCGGCTGAAACGCCCGATTATCTGACAAATGCTGCTGTATAGATTCGCCGAGAAGCTGCTCAAGGCCATCAAGGGTGCCAAGGGTCTCGTTGAGCCCAGCTATGTCTACCTTCCCGGTGTTCCCGGTGGCGAGGCAATTGCCAAGAAGACGGGCTGCGACTTTTTCTCGGTCCCCATTGAGCTCGGTGTAGGTTTTCCTGTTTCCCTCGTTTTCACAAAGCCGATAAATCCCGGACCAGAAGCTAACCCAATGCACTATTTTCCAATATTCAGCCCAACGGCGCTGAGAAGGCACATGACGTGCTCGGCGAGCTGACCGACAAGGAGAAGAAGCTTCTAGAGGCGGCCGTCAACGGACTCAAGGGCAACATCCAGAAGGGTGTTCAGTTCGTCAAGAGCCCTCCTCAAAAGTAAACAAGACTGCCCCATTTGATTATCCATGTTTCAACAAGCGAGTTTGCCTTGAGCTTCGATTTCAACCATGCTTCATAACCTGGAGGGTGTGCGAGATATGAGGTGGAAAGATCAAGTGTCGTTTGCAGACGAGTCCATTGCTGACTCTGCAAGTTCCTCTCCTAGGCTGTAATTTATCTGGGTTAGGACGGCGTGAAGAAAATAACCGATCCGAATAGGATACTGTGTGTTGTGACGATTTTAAGGCCTGCTTTTTGGTCTCGTGCATCTCGGCGAGGATGGTTTAGGATCGATTATTACTGCACGTCTTGTCTTCGAAGCTGTATACCTACAAAATCCAGGGAAAAAAATACTCCGCCCTCTGTGACAACTGGGTGAAGTTGGTCTTGGTGATGACTGTGTGTTTGGAGTAGATATGGCATGACCACGCCATGCATCGTGATTGTAGTTGACACTACCGATTCAAGCCGCGTTGACGAACCGCTTTCGTCTAGGACTTCGCAGTAACGGTCTTGATCTGGAAAACTGCACCGGGGAGCTCAGTCGTCTCTGCCTGCACGGTGGCGTTTACACCCATGGCAGCCAGAGCACCGCGGACGATTCCACAAGGGAACCATAGAAACTGCTCCTGGTTAGGAACCTCGATTCTTTTCATCCAGGCCATGTTTTTCCCATGCACATACCGGTTCTGCCCTGTGTACTGCCTGACCTCCGGCTTCCGAGCTCATCTTTGCGAATGGCCGGAAGGAATTGTCGGTCAGGACGTAGACACCCTAATCCGAGTGATTTAACATCAAAACGTCAGTTTTTTTTTATTATTATTATTTTTTTTTTTAACCCGCTTCAGGGACATACCCTGTGGTTCGTCTTCAAGTTGTCAACCTGCTTGCGGAACACGAGCGTCCACAGGTCCTTGCAGATGAACTTGATCACGTCAAGCGTGTCGTTGAGCCGCGGGCGATCCTTGGAGAACCTGTTAAACGTCACGGCGCCCGACAAGAGCCTTTTCGTCAGCCCCTTCCAGCCCCCGAGTATCTTTGTTCTTCCTCGCTCCCGACCACTCCTAACTCGGCAGCTCATAACACCCCACCCCCATCGCGTAAGGGGGCGGAGGTATGAGGCTAGCACAAACAGGATGGAAACAGCGAGCAAGCAAAGATAAGGATGTTGGTCTCACCTCTCCACCAGGCCCTGACCGACCCGATACCCCTGCATCTCGAGCCTGTAAAAGACGGCGTCGCGCTCCTCGTCCTCGTCCATGGCCCCGCGCCGCGCCCCCGGCGGCGCCGGCCTCGGGGTGGACGAAGCCGCATCCGGCCCCGATCTTTGTGCTTGTTGTTGTTGTTGTTGTTGTTGCTGCTGAGATTCTTCTGACCCTCCCTCCAGCACTGCCGCGGCCGCTTCGACTTCGTTGGCGACCCGGTACGCCATGGGGACGAGCTCGATGAGCAAAAAGTCGAGGCACGACGAGCTGCAGAACATGGCCGTCGGGTCCGACGCGTTGTACGGCGGCATGACCGACTCGAACGACATGTTTGCGGGGTTTGTGTGGTGTGAGTTGGCGGCGGTGGTGCTGTGCCTTGACTCTGAACGGCTGGCGTAGGAAGCTTGGGTGGTTGGCTTGCTAACTGCTCGTGTCGGTGACGCGCGCGCCAAAGTTCAAAGTCGTAATTTCCTTGCACCGCCAGTTCTCTCACAGGTATTTAAGAGAATACGTTGTCCCCAAGTAAGCACTTCACAGTAAATTGGTCGAGCTAGCCGAAGTTGAGTGTACAGAAGAATTGGGGTCGATTAACATCTTTGGAACGCACCCTGGTAATAGAAGGTGCCGACAATTTGGGTGGGGCAGAAACCAGACCAAGTCCCTGGCGGGCGAGCATCAATTGCACTGCACCCTCATCTGTTACTCTCTCAATGTCACTATTTTCAACCCATAGGAGCTTTTTTTTTGTTGATTATTTCTAATAATTGAACTCGGCGCTCATGTAGTTGAATCTTATGCTCGCATTATGTTTGAAAAATGCAAGCATGTAAGCGTGTGGTATGATACTCAAAAGCTCAATGTGACCAGGCGCTCCAATACCTCACGATATGGAGACCGAAAATATTCAGTTACCCAGCCTTACATACAGAAAACAGCGAGCCTCTCTCAGCAATTCCTGCCTTTCCGCCCCGCTATTGCATGAATAGATTTGTAACCCCTAAACGCCTTGCCTGAGGTCCCGATTAAGGAAAACATTATCGAATACAGTATCAATCTACGATGATGAGTGCAGCATGTCCACACCCGTTTTGCCTTGAAGACCAACTGGCCTCGTTCCGCAATCCGAACCACCATATTAGATGCTCGACTAGGGGCAGGCTTTCATGACGACGGGCAGCTCTAGTAAAAGCCATTGACGTTCTGCTTTTTTGTCGGCGGGGGGCCAGAAGGCTCATCGTCGTCCGACAGTGTCAGATCAATGACTGCTGCCGAGCGCTTAGTTCCCGCCGAGGCAACCGAACGGGGCATAGTTGACCCCTCTCTCGAAACTCCGGTATTGGGAGTGCTGGGTAATTGTAATGACCGACTCGGGGTGGCTGTCCTGCGGCCGCTGAAAACGCTGATGTCGGATAATATCACTTCATCATCGACAATGTAGTTGGTCTCATTACCAACTCCATTCGCGGCCTCGTCCCTCAAATCCACCGACTCAGAGCCCGGTATTCGCCATTCTCCGCTGGGATCTATTGTCACCTGCTCAATCGACTGCGACGTCTTGGCTAGAATCTCGCGGGCGTACCTGTGATAGGACGGTTAGCCTAAAGGCGCAAAACAAGAAGCTGAGGCACGTGAATAGCTAGCTTACTCGTCGACTGCAAGGCTATCAAAGGGAGCGGGCTTGTTGCAGATGGGACATATCCATTGCGGGCCTTGCTCTTGCAGTTGTAAGTAGGAAAGTGCGTCAAAACACTGTATGTGTTTACACGCCGTAGACCTGACAGGATCTACCAGTCGTGAATATGACAGTGGGCATTTTAACGACATGTTCGACGACGTAGTCTCAATCTCCGTATCTTGTGCCTTTCGAGTAACTAAAAAAAAAGTGGTGAAACGTGAGCTGGCTTGCATCCATCAAGGCGCTGCATGTTTTTGTTCACTCACTCTCCGCAACCACAGAAGCCCGGGGGATTCTCTTGCCAGCCCGGATCTTCTCGACGAGCGCAGGGGCCTTGTGCGACTTGCATGCATAGATGGAAACGTAATACCTCTGTAAAGACACAGCTGTTAGCACAGGATCCCTCTCGGCACCACCGCCAGACAACGCTGGGACCAGAAATCAAGTATATTTCTGGGCTCGGATATGCCTGACTTGTGTCTCCTTGTATTTGGATGGGACACGTCCCTTGTCGGTCAATGCATAAGTGAACTCGACATTGTTGATATAGGCCGCAGGCCTGAGTCGCAATTGGTCAGTGATGTCAACGGGCCTGGTGGAACCGGGCTTGTTCTTTAGGCCTCGGAGGTTCGCCTTAACTTCGCCCCCGTTAACCTTGAGATCCGACTGGTAGGGGAAAGCAATGTCCTGGACGCCGGTATCTGCCGTGGAGCAAAACACAAATATCCTGATTGACGGGTCGGACAGGTGATTGCCGAGCTCATGGGCCTTTAACGAGATGGAGACCGTATTGCGGTGATGTGCCATGGCTTAGCCTGAATGTCAGTATTGGTAGGCAGCAGGTGGGAAGAAAGGCGGCATCAAGGCAAAGAAGAATTTACTAACCCTCGCATACCCTAACGTCGGCCACAAGTGCCTTGGGTTCATAGAACGGACTCGGCTTGAAAGTAACTCCTGGTCCTGGTACGGTTAGGACATGTTGAAGCCAGGGTGAGGGAGACTGGCCCGTACGACTGGCATGGTGCGAGAACCCGGAGTTGGGCCTGTAGCTGTTTGAATGGCCGGAAGCAGGGTAGCCTCCGGCCGGATAGGTCGTGGGTGACTGCGAATACGTGGGCATGGCGCGAGATGCCGCTGGCGTGTTGCCGTAGACTGAAGGCGCAGACGAGTGAGCATTCGGATAGTACTGATTACCAGATTTTATGCTGTCAATGCTGCTCTTGATTTGCTGAAACCGGGAACGATCGCGTTCGCATTGGTAGATTACTGTGTGAACGTTAGTAGATGCCAATTTCTGGCGCAGTTGAGTAAGTGTTGGCTGCGCTTCTGAAAATGTGCATGTGAAATGTAGTTGGGAATGTTGGAGATGGAAACGAAAGCGGACTAGGTGCACATAAATAGGTAGATATTGGAAGTGAGGAGGGACGTATTGATAATCAGGCTCCCCGTTCAAGATACGGCACGTGGGTGCTGGTCAGATTAGGAGTAGCTAGGGCTGGAACGGCTGCCTGTTTGTCAAACTTACGTTCCACGATACGGCGCTGAAGGTCGGCTTTTACGCCGGAACCCTTCAAACCGTTGATTTGGCAGATTGATTGAAGCTGACGGTTGAGAAGCGTATTGCTCTGTATCAGACTGACCAGGCTTTGGATCTCCGACTTGGTGGGTTGTTGGGCTGTCATGGCTGCTGCTGGTGCGGTTTTGGGCGGGTCGAGTCTCGAACCCACCACCACCGACGACCTAAATCCTCCCTCCAGTCACTTCGTCCACTTCCAAGAAAGGAAGGAACGCCCTTGCGACCTATTCTACCCGAATCTGGAAAAGGCAGATAGGTACTAGACTTAGGTGGATCTGTAGGTAAGGTAGGCAGGAAGGTACCTAGGTAGGTCGATAGGTACTTGGGTGGGTACCTAGGGGAGAAAAACCAAATCTCCTCACTATCCTGTCACCTCTAATGTCCCGAGGAATAGGTGTTTCGCCCAAGAATAGGTTGATCAAATCAACAAGGCAAAGCTAGTTGCTCTAAAAGACAGAAATCACACGAAGGGGCGGCTAGACGCCGAATAATCCCCCAAATCTGCAGATCCGTCACCAAATTGCGAGGCGAAGGGGACCTTGAGGAGTTACTGGCCTCCACTGCCTAAGCCTTGTCTGGGAATGTCGCCAAAATAACCCTCTCAGCTTCGAAAGTTCCCAGTGCGCCCCTCGTACAGGACTGCCAAACGGGGTGGCGAAAGCCGTCGGTTGCAGTAAATCGATCGGCAGGGCTGCTTCTGGATGTGCACCGGCTACGGGGATGGAGGCTTGCGCGAAGTCACCGATGTTCTGTACTTATCTGCGGAGCGTATACTCGCATCTGTCAGTAAAATACAGAACAGTAAAATCAGACGTGGGAAGAAATCAAAAGGCAGACAACGTATTGCGCTACGTAGAGAACTGGCGCGATTTCACGCCCCGCCGCGAGGCGTGGAGGCGTGGCGATGCGTTCCTAGGTAGGCAGCTAGAAACCAAGGGACCTTGTTGCGTTACATACCATTATGAAAGACTCTCTGATCGCTAAGGTGTCGAGAGATGAAGTTATGTCTATTGACATGGGTGCAGGGAAACATTACTGCCGCCCAAGCTGGTTGAAGCGATGATGAACGTCGTTCACGTCCGTCGAGGCTGAAGCGCACTTATCCCTGGATAAAAATCATTGGCTGACACGGTCCGTGGCGGGGCTTGCAGGGGGCCCGATCCGCCCCAAGGCTTAGACTGATTGAACTTTTTTTTTTTTTTTTCTGCCGCATTTTCCATGAAGGGCCTGTGGCGGGGCTTGTTTGAGCATTTACACCCATCCATTTTCACATCAATACGACCTAAAGACCGCTGGACCGTATTTGTTTTCCATCACTGATAAAGCAAGACATCATCTTTCTGGGATTTCATCACAAGAAATCCACTATCTTGGAAACGGGCTGCAGAAGTCATGGCGAAATCACTGCGGGCCAGCTCAAGGAAGGCCAACAACCAGAGGCTGAAGCGCAATGTCTTTGGTCCTGTCGAAGCTGCTCGCAATGAGCGACTCTCCGCGAAATTGATGGAAATTGCAACCCAACCCAAGGAGGCCAAGATGGAGGATGCTGCTCCAGGTAATGCATGGCTTCTTTTGCTTTGTTTTGGGACAGCAGAAGGCTCGTTGTCATCTGGCTGGTATTAATAAGTTTGCTTACTGACCGCCTTGCTTCAGAATCCGATGAGAACGCTCAGGCAGAGGACGCTGCAGAAGACGCAACCGCTACTGGTAAGCTATAATCTTGACCATTCTTTGTCGTCTACGCTGTACAGTAGTTATATATGTATTTTTTTCTTCTTTTTTCTTTGGTTACACTGCACATGCTGACACTAGACACTTGTAGTTATGGAGGTGGATTCTGGCTCAGCCCCCAAGGCTGCTTCATCCAAGAAGAAGAGGGTTGAGAAGAAGCGAGGCAAGAAATCCAAGTCTGCCATAGTGTTTTCTAGCTACAAAGACAGGATTGCCAAGAAGAAGAGGTGATCTTGAATTTGATGTTATGATTTGCTCTTTCTTTATTTTTAATACCCATTCATCAAATGCAGCCTAAACTGGGCTTTTTACTGTCATATAAGGAATCAATGTACGAGAATCCCATCTGAAATGAATGCTTCTGCTCACTCACTCTCATAATGAAATGAAATTTATGAATTTCTCATCTTTGGATGAACCCCTGGCCCGGTGATCCCGCAAGGACAGGGATCACAATGTAAATAAATGTGGGGCAGTTAAGGATGGAAAGCGGTAGCAGTTCTCGCGTCTTGGCCCAATCAAATGGAAAGCCATCAGCAAGGTGCTCCAACTTGGCCCGATTCTCACTGTGAGGAAGCACTGAGACAGACACCTTGGCCTCAAAAGACGATTGTGGCTCAGATGTCTTTGAGTAAAGGGTAGCTCACCGGATGTAATAATTCTTTTAATGGCGCCCCGGGCCTCATACTTCGTTTCCACGCCCACCCCTCTTTTCTAAAGTCGTGATCCGACAGAACCCCAGCTGGCCTGGCCTGGGCCAGCCCAAGTCGACGATATACTTCCGGGTTAATGCAGATACGGCTGAACTCGATCCAACATGCAACCGAATCGAGAAGGACTGAGGCTGGCAACGGTGCTACTGGCCGCTGCCAATATTGTCATCCCCATCGCGATTCTAACTTTTGCAAAGGGTTTCTTTCCGTACAAGCCATCGCTGCCGGGATTGTCCAAGTATGAGGATGTCGAACTGGGACTGGGGCCTACCCCGGATGCACCGTTTGACAAGTTGATTTTCATGGTGGTGGACGCATTAAGAAGGTGACTCTCTCACAGGTGCGCCAGCTTTTATGGGATAAACGGTCATGCTCACACTCTGGTGTTTCTTTCTTTAATATAGCGACTTTGTGTTTTCTAAAGAATCTGGGTTTGAATTTACCCAATCGTAAGGACCACCTACATCACCACCAATCCATCATGATATAGCAATGCGCACATAGAGCAGAGATACACGCATGTTCTGGTCTTAGTTGATCTGATCTATCATTCTGAACACAAAGCTAACCGGCATTATAGACTTATCCGCAGTGGCAGTGCTATTCCATTCACGGCGCATGCAACCTCTCCCACGGTTACCATGCCCAGGATCAAGGCCATTACCACAGGGTCTATTCCATCCTTCCTTGATGTCATTCTCAACATCAACGAGGGTGACGAAAGCTCATCACTGGCTTCTCAAGACACCTGGCTGGCGCAGATGAAAGCAAAGGCGACGGGCAAGCTCGTCATGCATGGAGACGATACATGGCTAAAGCTGTTCCCCGGCACCTTCGACCGTGCAGATGGCACTTCCAGCTTTTTTGTGGCTGTATGTCTATGTCTGTTCCTGTGTCGTTTATACTAGCAGCAATTATGAACGTGTGGTTTTTTTGGGGGTTTTTTTTTTTTTAACGCTTAACGTGCCTAGGACTTTACCGAAGTGGATAACAATGTGACGCGTCATATTACTCCGGAACTGAACAATGAAGACTGGAGTACACTGGTCCTCCATTATCTTGGTCTGGACCATATAGGGCACAAAGGCGGTCCGAGAAGGTGAGTCTGATTTTGGGCTAGGGTAATTCTGGCATGCATGCTGATACTAGTATTGCCAGTCCTTATATGCTTCCAAAGCAGCGCGAAATGGATCACGTCATCAAAGAGATCTATTCAGCCATCGACTCCAAGCCAGCTCTTCAGTCCACGTTGCTAGTTGTTTGTGGAGATCATGGCATGAATGACGCCGGCAACCATGGAGCCTCTTCCCCTGGAGAGACTTCCCCGGCGCTTGTCTTCATGTCTCCGAAATTCAAAGCGTTGCAGAATAGCTACACCGCTCCAATGCCGTACAAGGAAGACTTTAGATACTACAACGTTGTCGAACAGTCTGATATGGCTCCGACGTTAGGAGCTCTCCTTGGCTTCCCTGTACCCAAAAATAACCTGGGTGCACTGATTCCCGAGTTCTTACCATTCTGGCCTTCTCGTAAGCCCTGATAGCTGTGGATATACTCTTTATGCTCATCACTAACAAGATTCCAGGTCGAGACAAGACCCAACTGCTGCTGCGCAATGCGCACCAGATTTTAGGCATCGTTGAAGCTACCTATGGGGAAAAGCTATTCACGGGCAGTCTTCCAGAGGAAATCTGTATCCACGGAAAGTCAGCTATGGGCGCTTTAGCCTGTGAATGGAAGAAAATCCTCGAAGCTGCGGGTGATGAAGTGACGTCTGATCGCGAGTTCGACGCTGAATGGGTGCCTCGTACTGTTGCTGTAAGTTGCATGGAAGTTGTTATCTCCTTGAGAAGGTCTGCCATCTTTTTATTCTGACTTGGTCTGCTCTGCAGTGGCTTCGAGAAGCACAGGGCATCATGAGCAGCATGGCCAGCAACTACGACATGCAGAAGCTCAAACTCGGCCAGAGCATGTCTGTCGCAGCAATTGGTCTCACTCTTGGAGTGCCGTATCTTCTCGGAGACGAACCACGGTCCTACATTCCATTGTCTTTGATCAGAGTGTTTTACAGCATTATGATGTTTGCAAGCAGTTATGTGGAAGAAGAACACCATTTTTGGTACTGGTTCACCACTGCTTGGCTCGCGTATATCGGATTCAGGCGACTATATTTGTAAGAACTCCGCTCCGCTGCAGCCGCAGCCCCTGACCTAGAAGCCCATGGAAAGAGATCGCCTACTGACAACGGCCGAAACAGTGGCAGTGCAGGGCTTTCAGCCGGCGAAATCGTGTCTATAATGGTAGGTCTGTTGGCGATGAGACTCTTGAGAAGCTGGAACCAGACAGGCCAAAAGTTTGCCGGCGATCCGGATATTGTCAAGATCTTCTTGAAGCCACACCCGACCCTCCTTTGGACCTTGATACTCGTCACTTATTTCTGGATTTACCGTGAGCTGCTCAGGGGCTTTAGTGGTCTGCCAACACCCATCAACATCACGGGTACCACCACAATTGTCCTGGCTGCTTTGTCCTTCAAGCTGGCATTTACATACGAAGAATCCCCCGAGATAGTGCCTGGTTTTGCCCGGACATTACTCAAATTTACTGCAGGGGCATCACTATTGAACCGCGCTCGTGTTGTGTTTGTTGGCCTAGCCGTTGGTACTGCCTGGGTGATTTTCTCCATGGTCACCAAGCTTGGCCGGTCAAAGAAAGCCACAGGTCGGTCTGATCCATTTCTAACCCCGCCGTTTATATAGAACCGTGGAGAACATGGCTCACTGACTGGTTCTGTTTTTATATAGGCTCCGCAACACTACACCACCTCTTTACCCTCCTCGCCATGACGCAGTCCCGCGCCACCAACGTGCCCCTGTTTCTCATCCTCGACGTCATCTTCAAATTCATCAGCTCCCAGCCTCTCACGCCAGAGGAGTTATCCACCACAACCCTCCTGCTCCAGTTTGCCACATTCTTTGCCATTGGCGGCACAAACTCCATCTCGTCCGTCGACCTGTCCAGCGCGTACAATGGCATCTCGGACTTCAACGTCGTCGCCGTCGGCATCCTGACCTTTATCGGCAACTGGGCCGGCCCCATGTACTGGACTTTTGCGACAAACACACTGCTGTTACGCAAGACCAAGGCCGGCGCCAGCCTTGTCTTTCCTCGGCACGTCGCCGTGCTGACTATGTTTACTGCAGCTAGCGTCGGCGCCATCATGGTCGCCTGCACGGTTATGCGCACGCACCTCTTCATCTGGACCGTTTTCTCCCCCAAGTACCTCTACTGCATGGCGTGGGCTTTTGGTCAGCACTTGGTCGTCAATGTCGGTCTCGGCGGACTGCTGTACTGGCTGGGCTTGCTTTGAGCTTGCTGCTCTGGGTATGGCTTTTTTTTTTTTTTGTCTTCTCTTGTTTCTCTTCTTCTCTCCATTTACGTTGCCCAGATCTCTTATGTACATTAGAAATTCATAGCTAGATTTCATGTTTGATAGATGGTTTACTGATATACAAAAAATCCCAAAAAGATAAAACCGGCAAAAGATGGCCCATGAAGCGAGGGGTTTTACGACGGAAAAAAAGGTATTTGAACCAGACTAGCTGAACCAAAAAAAAAAATACTAGGTAAACTACCTGGCCAACCCGCATGACTATCGCTTTCCTTTCCGTACCTCTGCCTTCTTCTTGCGCATCATCCTCTTGCGACCTATGATCTGCTGCCTCATTGCCAATTTTTTACCCGCCGACTTTGAAGGCTTCTCGCCTTCTCCCTCCAGCATCTCCTCCTGGGCCCTGTCGGAACGAGTCTTTGTGGCATCATCCTTGATTTTGCTGTCGTCGCCTGTTTTCAGCTGAGGCTTGGCCGCATCTGTCCTAGCCAGACCCCTTGCCCTATCCTGAGCTGCGCTCCGCCTGGCAACGACGTTTGCATTCTCGATGGCAAACTCGACAATGAGTCGCGTGGCCTTCTTGCCGGTGCCGCCCTCGACGGCGTGGCCGTTCAGCCAGCGCGCACCCATCAAAGCCCATCTGTGTGACGAGTACTCGATGAAGCCGTAGCCTCTGCTCTTGGCACCGGCGTCGGCGGGGGCGCCCTTTCTAGGCTCGGCCACCTTGGAACCGTCTTTGCTTTCAAACACGACCTTTGCCTGCGATACGACACCGCTACGCTTCAGCTTACGCTTGTGCTCGGCTTCCTTGCCCGTTCGGGCAGCCCGTCTCGACTCCTCCTTGGAGAGGGGTTGACGCTTGCCCGCCTTGACGTCAGTGGCAAATCCCACGACGGCCTGTCGCGCCAGGGCCTTGAGGTCCTTGGATGTCATGCTGCGGGGGATGTTGCGGATGGCCAACCGCGTCAAGCTCAGGTGCAGACTAGGGTTGCTCTCGATCATCTTCTTGCGCTGCTTCGCGCTGGCTTCCCTCATCTGGATCTCGGATTGAGGGAGCTGGTTGTATATGGGTGAGTCCGGGCGTATCTGGCCCTCGTTCAACAAAAACAGTCGTCTCTTGTCCTTCTCCTCCGAGTCGCGCGCCGCCGCAGCCTCGGACGTGAGCTGTTGCGCCTCTCCCTTGCTCAGTGCCTTGGACACCTGCAGAATACGGCCTTCCAGAGTGTACTTGCCACTCATATCCACTGTCTCGTCTTGGAGGACGGAATGCTTGGACAGCGTTGGAGCAGGCCGGTATTTAGGCGCAGCCCTAAGGCACGACTCTGCATCATCGGTGTTGAAGAAACAAACGAAACCCTTGCCAGCCGACTTTTGGGTGGCATGATCCATGACGACTCTGGCATACCTCACGGCGCCGAAGTGTGCAAAGTGCTCTTTGAGCTGCTCATCGGTTGTGGTGAACGGTAGGTTCCGTATGAAGAGTGTGCTAGAATTGTCTGTCGTCTGCGCCTTTTTCTTGGCAGATTCCGCATCCTCCTCCTCCTCGTCGTCGTTCACATTTGCCCCTCCTTCCTCTTCATCTTCGTCATCCTCATCGTCGCTCTTCTTATCTTCGTCATCATCCTCGTCGCTTTCATCCTCATCTTCTAGATTGTCACCCTGGTTGGCGAAGAAGTTCTTGAGATCTTCGTCCTCGTCAAAGTCATCATCCCCTTTCGATTTTGTTTTTGTACTGGCTTGATCGGCCTTGCTGTTTGCCTTGGCGTCGGCCTCCTTGGTCTTTGCCTTCTTGGGTGTGTCAGAATCATCGTCGTTCTGCTGCTGCTTCTCCCAAGTAGCCTTGTCGACAGCCCAATCAACGGCGATAGTTCTTCCGTCAACTTCCTTGCCATTCAGACCCTCGATTGCCTTTTCTGCATTCTTCCTCCCCCGAAGGGTCACAAAGCCAAAACCCGACAGCTTGCCTTTGGAGTTGGGCAAATCGGAAAATCGGACCTTTCCATAACTTTGGAAGAGAGCCGAGAGCTGGTCCTTGGTCTTGATGCTCCATGGCAAGTTCCGTATGATCAACTTGGGTGGCTTGCGATCCTCGGCCTCCTCTTCCTCCCTTTTGCGCTTCTCGGCAGCGAGTGGCGTTTCAACAGCAACGCCGGCCTTTGTTGCGGCACGATGTCTCGGCTCCGCGATTTCCAGCCTCATACGGCGACCGTCTATCAGGTGGTTGTCAAGCTTCTCCTTGGCCTGTAGCGCATCCTCGGCGTCAGTAAAGGTGACGAAACCATATCCGCGAGGGGTCTTTGTCTTTTGGTCAAGGACAACAGTGGCGTGCTTGACGGGAAAGTGTTGCGAAAAGAGTTCGGTCAAAGTCTCGCTGGTGGCGCTGGGGGGCAGAGATCGCACGAAGAGTGAGCGGCGCTCTTCAACTCGGGCTTTCTTGGTAGGAGGTGCGGCAGTGGTGGTTCCTGGGACTTCTGCGGCGGACGCAATTGCTTGCTCCTGGATTGCCTCGGCCTCTCTACGCCTTTTTTGGCTCCCAGACTTGGCCATGGTCGAAAGTTTTCCAGTGGAGTGAGTTGTACTTGGCGTGGATAGAGTTCCTTACAAACTCGTGCACTACCTTTGATGTTCCTCCCAGTAGCTGATGAAGCCGCTGCCAGAGAAAAAAAAAGTTCCCCAGTGAGTGGGTCAAGCTTGTCGATAAAGCTTGTATGCGGTGCAATCAACACGTGTAAAGTGGGGTGGGACCCTTGCTGTCTTTGTTCACAGGTACAGAGGTTGAAGCCCGTTGGTGAGGGGCATTCCATATGCGCTAGTCCTAATCGAGGACTTTGTTGACAAACATCACCGTTAATATTCATTCAATCCGCCTCCCGTTTTGCAACCGCGTAACTGAGTTGACGACAACGCGCTTCGACATACCAAATTCAATTCGATTTTTAGCATCCAGACGATGATTGGTAACACCCTGAATTCATCAAATAACAATTTTGATCTCCGTTTATTCTTGAGAGACTACAAATTATAATCTAACCACATTCGACGTCTGATTTTATGCGAAAAGCGGTGGTAGACAGCCGACGGATCAACTTCACCCACGCGGACCTTGGCAACCATTCAAATCTGCGACGCCTTCTTTTTCGCCTCTTTTCAGTCTCTTAGAGCTAGAGATATACTTTTTTAGATATCAGATACAGTCAGAAGCTACCTCATGCCGGCGCGTGCATCTACGCGATCGACGCGGACCAGCGGGGTCTCGCACAAGTCATCGTCGGCAACCCTCAACCCGAGAGCGTCGCATGCATCAAGGATATCTACTACCAGCATCGACCTCCCCGAAGAAACACCAGACAATGCGCTCCGTCACCAAATTGCAGCAGTATTCCGCGATGCTCAGCGCACGACTGCAGCGCATCGAAAGCTTGCAGTAACGCTCCGCAAGATCCAGGAGGCATGTTGCTATGAGCCGACAAGCAGCAAAACCTCGGCCGCATCCGAATTTGGCGAGGATGACTTCAACGCTGAGGTCGCGAGATGTGTGCTGCGAATCATGCCGGTCAAGAAGACGGAGAGTGCGGGTGAGAAAGTGGTCAAGTTTCTCGCCTTTTTCTTGCCGCACGCCATCGCCAAGGACAACGAACTGCTGGGCGAGGTGGATGAAGATGCAAGCACAATGCCTGAGACACCAACGACAAGGCTCATGGGTCATCTGATGGACACTATCCTGCCTCTTCTATCGGCCAAGGACAAGTACGTCCGGTACAGGTCCACCCAGCTCGTCTCCCAGATCATCAACTCCTTGGATGCCATAGACGACGACCTCTTCCAAAAGCTGCGATACGGGCTGCTCAAGAGGATCCGAGACAAGGAAGCCATGGTTCGCACCCAGGCCGTCCTTGGACTAGGTCGCCTTGCAGGCAACCAGATGGAAGCGGAACCAAACTCCGATGATAGCGACGATGATGCTAGCACTGAGCTGCTGCCTAAGCTGCTCGAGGTCCTCCAAAACGACCCTAGCGCCGATGTACGACGCTCGCTGCTGGTGAACCTGCCAATCTTACCCAACACACTGCCTTTCCTGCTCGAAAGGGCGCGGGATTCAGATGCGCTCACGCGACGCGCCGTATACTCACGACTGCTTCCTGCCTTGGGAGACTTCCGGCATTTGTCACTTTCGATGCGCGAGAAGCTTCTTCGGTGGGGCCTTCGGGACAGGGACGAAAACGTGCGCAAGGCAGCCGGCCGGCTGTTCCGTGAGCGTTGGATCGAGGACTGCGTTGGTCCCCCTGAGGAAACAGAAGAGGGCCAGCCGGCTCAGCCAGCCGCCCCGAACTTTGATGGGCTGCTAGAGCTGCTTGAACGTATCGACGTCGTTAACTCTGGTGTCGAAAACGGCGTTGCCCTCGAGGCTATGAAGGGTTTCTGGGAGGGACGACCGGATTACCGGGATGCGGCGTGCTTTGACGACAACTTTTGGGAGACGCTTTCGGCCGAGTCTGTCTTTATGGCCCGCAGCTTCAACCAGTTTTGCCGGACAGAGGGCAATGGCAGGTACGAGTCTCTGGTGGAGGAGAAGCTACCCGAGGTTACGAAGCTCGCTTTCTACCTGGAGCGATATATCAAGGTCCTGATCGATGCCATCAAGAGAGTGGAGGAGCAAGAGGTTGGGGAGGACGAGGACGAAGAAGACACGGTCGAGCAGGAGTTCATCGTCGAGCAATTGCTACAAATTGCACTGACGCTTGACTACTCGGACGAGGTCGGTCGTAGGAAGATGTTTGCCCTCCTCCGCCAGACCCTTTCCATCCCGGAGCTGCCGGACGAGGTCACCAAGCTCACAGTAGACGTGCTGCGCGATATCTGCGCCCCAGACGCTGCTGGGGAGCGTGAGTTCTGCAGTGTGGTCCTCGAGGCTGTGGCCGACGTGCACGACACCATTGTCGACGATATGGGTGGTGATGAAGATGAGAGCTTCCATTCGGCGCGTTCCGAGGTCAGCAGTGACGGCACGCCCACCAAGGGTGGCAAGCCTGGCAAGGACGCCGACTTGTCCGAGGAGGAAAAGCAAGAAAAGCTGATCAAGGAGCTCATGATAAACCTGAAATGTCTGCACATTGTGCAGTGCATGCTTGCCAATGTTTCGGGAAGCTTGCAGTCCAACGACTCACTGGTCTCAATGCTCAACAACCTCGTCGTACCAGCAGTACGCAGCCATGAAGTTCCCGTTCGGGAACGAGGACTGGTTTGCCTGGGTCTGTGTTCTCTGCTTGATCGGTCGCTCGCCGAAGAGAACCTTACTTTGTTTATGACGTTTTTTAGCAAGGGGCACGCAGAGCTTCAAATCACCTCCCTTCACATCCTTACCGATATCCTGAACGTGCATGGTGCTCAGCTCCTCTCGGCCAACCCAGCTCTCCAGAAGGTATACGTCAAGGCATTGCGAGGCGCCGGCAAATCGCCCGAGGTACAAGCAGCCGCAACGATTGCCGTTTCCAAGCTGCTGCTGGGCAGGGTGGTTACCGATCCCGAGGCATCAGCAGAGCTGCTAAAGACGCTGGTGGTTGCCTATTTCGAACCTTCGAGCTCCGGTAACCAGAGCGTTAGGCAAGCGCTCAACTACTTCCTCCCGGTCTTCTGCTACTCGCGGGCCGAGAACCAGGATTTGATGCGGACGGTCGCGCTCGACGCCCTCCACACGCTCTTCAACGTGCGGGAGGGCTACGATGACGACGAGGCGGACATTGGCGACGAGATGGTGAGCATGAGCACCATTGGCGCCTGTCTGGTGGACTGGACCGATCCGCGCAAATGCTATTCGGCAGGTATTCTGGGCGACGCAGAGAAGAAGGCTGTCAGTGGCGATATTCACCTTGACTTTGCCTGCGATATCCTTGCCAAGCTCGGGAGCAGCATCAGCAGTAAGTCTTTTTTTTTTTTTTTTTTTTTTTTTTGTCTCATAGCAAGT
Organism: Pyricularia pennisetigena; assembly: GCF_004337985.1. Lineage (NCBI taxonomy): Eukaryota > Fungi > Ascomycota > Sordariomycetes > Magnaporthales > Pyriculariaceae > Pyricularia > Pyricularia pennisetigena. Next base: position 1,909,218 of record NC_043741.1, read on the forward strand.
TGTATATGTGATGCGAAAGACCAAACGATACTTGAACTGACACCCACAAAGAGGAAGAAAAGAAGATCGTAGCCGCCCTGCTCGGAAAGCTCTACGTGTCTCCGACATCCACCGATGAGAAGATCAGGGAAACGTATGCACAAATGTCCGAAGCCGTCGAGAGCCAGCTCGTCTCGGACACAACGGGCCGCAACGCCCTGTACAAGATTCACGTTGCTCTGGGCAAGATCGTCAACAACCTCGATCAGCAACAGCAGCAGATGGAGGGTTATGGCAGACGAAGCATGAGCAGGAGCACATCTGTCGGTCTCGAGGATAGAACCATTGTTCCCGAGGACAAGACTATCACGATGGAGACGGACATCAAGGAGGAGGACGAGGGCAGTGACGAGGGGACCGTCGTCCACAGGGCCGAGACAGAGTCTTTCACCGAGGGAGAAACCGAGTTGTAATTTTGCAACATTGTGTCACGCTTTGAATGGTTCTTGTTTTGTTGAAATGATGTTATGAGCTGGGTTTGGATTGAACCAAGTGTCCCTGTTGCATTTTTGCACCTGGGTCGGGTCGGGTTGTTTCGTTTGGACACATGTAATGACTGGGTTGGGCAGAGTCAATGTTTGTACCGGGTTTTAACGTAGCCGAGTGGCTGCTTTTTCATCATCTCTTGCTAATTCCAAACCACATGATCACGGGTCCTGCTGAAAGAAGAAAAATAATGATGACTTCATGTTCTTTTCTTGAAAATGTGCTATGTTGTAGACTTACAAACAAATTGAGTTTTTTTTTCTTGTTGGCTGGCGCAATCACCAGTGTTCTCAACGCGCCTGAACCGCTGCAGGAAATCTAGCTCTATTACTTCCAGTATGATACACAAGATTGGTGGGAGGGAAATTTTGGAACAAAATCATGGACCGTCGTCCCTTTTACAACAGTAACCTTGCCGGCTCGTTCTCCAACACAACCTTGATTCTTTCAAGGAAAACCTTGGCGCGCTTCTCCTCCGTTTTCGGCACATTGAGGCTGAACAGAGGCACATCGGCATCGGTCACATTGAACTCGGCCGAAGGCTGCACAGCCGGCTTCCTAGCCGTGGTGGCTGTCCCAGACAGGATGTCGATAATGTCGGCCTGCTGGCGGCTGCTGGAGAAGGCGGGCTGTGCGACAGGAGCGGCAGGGGATGAGATCATGGGGAAGTAACGGCCGCGGGTGGCGCCGTGCCCGGCCCGAGGAAGACCCAGAAGGTCGTTGAAGAGGTCGTCGGCCGAAGGATTGCGGGTCGGTGCCGGGAGGCCTTCGTTGGCGATGTCTGCTGCTCGCTCGATGAAGGTGGCCAGAGGCAGGTTGACGGCCAGGTTCTTGTAGACCTTACGGTGCGCGTGGAACGCAGCCTCCAGCGACACGGGGAGGCTGACCTGAACCTGCTCTATTCTGGGAGCAGGCGTCTCAGCGGCGGCAGCCTTTGTCTCCTCCTTGGCAGGCGGCGGAGCCGGTTTTACTATCTTGATGTTGCTGAGGTCCAGATGTGAAAGCCTCTCGAACATCTCCGAGATGGTCGAGGGCGTCTTCTGGTTGATGGTGCCAAGGTAGGCCAGGACGTCACCCTTGAGCAGGCGACCATTGGGGCCCGAAGGCGTCATCTCCGCCAGTGCCGCCTCGTCCAGGCCCTTCTCCTTGATGAGGTGGGCCACTGACGGCAGCAGGGGGTACTTCTGTTTGGGCGCCTTGCCGTCGCCGGCAGCCTTGGCCGCCGACTGGGTAGGCTGTGCTGGCACCGAGTCGTTGGGCGGAGGAGCCGAACCGCCGCCATAAGTCGACGAGCCTTGGGGCTTGTCCTCCTTTGCATCGTCCTTGGCGCCAGACTCATCCTCGGCGGGGATCTCAAGGGTCGAGATGTCGTCACCCTCCTCAGCAAGGACGGCGATGCGGGCACCAACCTTGACTGCCTTTGCACCGTCGCCCTGCAAGATCTTCATGACGACGCCCTCCTCCTGTGCCTCGACGTCCATGGTGGCCTTGTCGGTCTCGATCTCGAGCAGGACATCGCCGGCCTGGAACTTGTCGCCCTCCTTGACGCGCCACGTCGCGATGTTTCCCTCGGTCATGGTCGGCGATAGGGCTGGCATGGTGAAGTTCTGTGCTGCCAGGGCGGCGGTCGAGGTCCTGAAGTCTATTTTGCAGTTTTGCAAAATGGGGGTTTGGTCAGCTAGCTGTACATGCCAAAGACTCCATAGCATCTCGACCAAGAATGGACGACTCGACTACGGGGACCAGGTCACATCAGGACATACCTCTTCGTGCGACCGTAGACTGCGCGAGCCTCCGTCCGCCGACTTGTCCCGCCCTGCCGGACAGGCGGCCGAGTGAAGCTAATGATGCCATCCTGCAATTGCGGCAGCGGGACTTTGACGGTTGAAAAAGTCAATTGCACAAACGGCCGGATAGGTTGGAGCTTCAACTGCTGTTGCTGCTGCTGCTTGCTGCTTGCTTGCTGCTGCTATTTCGGACCAAACGTTGGAGTAGCTGCGGGCGTGCTGCGAACCAAAAATGTTGGGCGAATTCGGACGGCCCCACTTTAATCCTTTTGCTTTTGGGACGCTCGACGACGTTTGGTTCGTCCAATGCGTTTATGGAAACAAGAGCCTCTTTGCCGTTTTTTTTTTTTTTTTTTTTTTTATAACAAACCAAAATGTCGCATAATAGAAATACTCCGATGTAGCTTGCGATCTACCAAGTACCTGCAAACACACTCATCAGTAGTATCTGAAACTCCGGCCTTTTTTTTTTTTTTTTTTTTTTTTTTCTGAACGCGAATCCGTATCTACGTAGTTTGAGACCAGACCTTGCGCGAGTACTGTTGAGTATCCGCTAAAATGATCTTTGACACACAATAAGCTTGGCCATACGATACAATGTGAAAAGCAAATTACTACAAGAAGATTATATACCGAAGTAAGGACAGAACGCTTCCCAACTGGAGCCATATCAACCAACATGCTGCTCGCTCAGACAATCGCTAGCCGCCCTATGAGAAACAAGCCAACAAGAAGAGGGGAAAAAAAAAAAACCAAAACCAAAGAGAAACAGTCAACTAAATATACTTGAGCTTCCTCGCAGTGCAGAGGCAGAGAACGACAAACGCACCCAGACAGCCGAGAATCGTGAAGAAAGCATCCAGGCTATCGACTTCCTGGTAAGGGACGTGAACGTTCATGCCAAACAGACCAGTGACGACGTTCAGCGGCACAATGATAGACGCAAGGAAAGTAATCTTGGTGAGCATCCTGTTGGTGTCGGTGCCCTGCGTGATGTTGTCGATGGTAAGTTGTGTCAAATAGTTGCCATGAGAACGAGAGAGCATCTTCTCAAAGTGTCCCAGGTTTGTCATCATCGTCACCACGTGATCCTGAATATCACCAAGATAGAGACCGATGTCCATCCGCGGTGTCACCTTGTAGTTTTCGTTGCAGCGCTTGGTGAAACCCTTCAAGACATCCGCCTTTCCGCCCAGAAGGCGCATGAGAGCCATGACGTTCTTGCGAATCACGCCGATCTTGCGCAGAAAGGTATGCATATCATCGCTGCGCGCAATGAATACCTCGTCTTCGACTGCTTCAGTCTCCAGCTCAAGCTTGGAGATGACAGGGCCGAAAGAATCCACAATGTCATCGCTGTTATTGGTAGGCCAAGTCAGCATTCATGCGGATCAAAGCTGCTTTCTGCAAATACACAGGATCAAAATCAGACGTTGCTCACATCAAAGCATAGCATATCCAGTCGCTGCTCAGAGCAACGTAATCCTTCAACGCAGCGATTCTCTTGCCAACGTGGCTGGCGTGTAGGTTCGACTTGGAGCTGAAGCTGAGTGTCCCCTCGCGGAAGACGACCACATAGACGTAAAAAGGCTCAAATTCGGTATCCCCGTTCTCATCCTGAACCTTCTCGAAAGTACGGAAACAAGCAAAGTAGTACGAGGGGAACAATTCAATCTTCTCGCGAGTCTCCTGGGTTGTGATATCTTCAATAGTAAGAGGGTGGATACCAAAGGCTTTGCAGATTCCGCGCACCTCCTCGGCCGTGGGGTTGCTGACATCGAGCCACCAAACTCCGTCCGTCTCGCCTCTGGGGAATGAGAACAGGCCACGGATATCCTCACCAGGAAGAATCAGGTCGCCAAAGTACTGAGCGTGTATGGTCGATTCCCATGCAGAGGAGAAAAAGTTAAATCGGTTCACTTCTCGAGGCAAAGCAGTCGGCTTGGTGGCTTCGGTTGCAGATCCGGCGTCGTCTTTCTCATTCAAAGATGAAGTCTTGCCCATAGGCATGTCCAAGAAATCTCCATCCGAAGTCACCACAGGCGAGGAGTGAGGAGCCGTGGATGGGCGCATGTCGGAAAAAACTTTGTGGGTGGGGCGCCGCTCCAGCCTCTCGGTTTGCTGCAGCTCATAGTCGGATTGGATGAAGCTCTCGAGAAAGTCAAAGTCGATGTGCAGGCGGTCACCCATGTGGTCATCTTGCACTGGAAAGCAGACGTCCTCCTCCGCAGACTTGTTGGTGCTCAAGCTGGACGCATCGTCGCCAGGGGCGGTCCTGACGGTAGGCTGACGGCTGCGGTAGGTGTGTCGGCTGGCAACCGACGTTGACCGGACAAGTTCGTGCTCGTCATTGCGAAGCCGGGGTTCCGAATTCGACATTCCACGCTCACGCTTACGTGCCTGAGCAAAGGCTTTCACCGAGTTCGGTGGTGAGACCGAGCGCTCTGATTCTACAGTCGGGCGTCGTACGCGGAAGGGGGTCGGGGAAATGTCGGCTGCCTCATCGTCTGTAATTGCCTCCTCGAAGTCGCGAACTCGAACCGAGGATGCTGTACCACCCTGGTTGTTCTCTACCTCCAGTTGACGTCCTCCGTAGAGGGAATCGAACGTTCCGCGGCGTGGGCGGTCGGCGCGCTGGACACTGGCCGTCTGATGACGGTGGTCATCGAGCTCAGGAACCGGGGTGGAATAGCCCGAGTCCCCGGCGTGCTCGTCGTGGTCAGACATTTCTGCAAAAGAAACTCACGAGACGGGCTGGATGGCCTGGCCTGGGCTTTCGCTTGGATTTTAGTACGCCGAGTATGCAATGTGGCACACGGTCAGTGGCTTGCAAGATCGTTCCGGGATCGTTCCGGCGCAGGGCCTTGGGGTTGGCTGCTGTTCTGATACTGGAAACTTCGACCGCTCGCAAGCTGAATATAATTCTTTCAAGGGTCGAGCATGAGTGGACGGCAACGGGCGGCCGGGTGCCGTCCGCAGCGGATGACTTGGAAGTATGAAGCCAGCGTGATGGGAGAGCTCTTGGAGGAGCTCGATGGCTAATGCTGGCTGGGTTGCTCGCTTTGTTGCTGGCTGAAAGCCACAGGAGCCGGTGTCGATAAGCGAACCCTTTCGGGTGCGAAAGCTGTGAGAGCGTGCTCCCAGTTAGGGTGGCTTGGTGTTCACTCCGCTATAGGCCCAAAATTTAGGGCATAGGAGTGGTGAGCAAACAGGAAGCCGAGATGCAGTGATTCCCGCCAACTTGACGACTTTGTAAAGTCTTGCTCGAGATGCCAGGTGCTTGGTGCAAAGGCAGTCTATATCGTGCCACACCAATAAGCGCGCACTTTTGGTATTTTGTGACGGCGGCACGTCAAACTGGCGTGCTTTTTTTTTTTTTTTTTTTTTTTGCTCCCTCGGAGATTTTATCTGTTTTTTTTTTAGGTTTGAGGCGCAAAAGTGCGGCAGACACACGTTCAGTTGACGGGCAGCAAATGGTCAATATCAAAAAATGCACTGGGCAGAAAGTATTTCGCCAAGTGCACGATTGATGGACTATTTGTAGTGTTGAGCAGCGAAAAAGGTTGATTTGGGCTGAGAGATTTAGAAAAACACCTTGAGAAGCGAGGTTGTGCCTGTGGTGGGCCTGGGGCTACTATTCTACCGTGTTGTAGACCGGACCTGAGGAGGCAAACCGAAGGGAGGGAAAAAGAAAAAAAAAGCAATCGAGCGCACTGCTAATACAGGGGTGCGGCAAAAAGACGCATGCGAAACCCACCGGCTCATCCTAGCCACTGAGTGACAAAAATAATGTCCCGCTCGTGTAGCCAGTGACATAATGCATAATGTACCTCACCGTTGAGTTACTAGTACGTAAGGACCATAGTATTAATACAGCTATCCTCCCTTTGGAAAATTTCATCACCGATTGAGACCACCTATTAGTTATTTTGCATCAGTGACTGATACTTACCTAATTATATTTTGTCACGAAAAAAAAAAAAAAATTTACTAGCAATCTGTTGAGTATATTAGTCACGTCCATTACCTCGTACAGGTAGTGGGGTGCTTGGCGAACAGAAAAGAAGTTTCGTTTTGGGCACCCACTCTAGCCTGGAAAATTCTGTCCTGTCCACAGCGTCATCTTACTTGTTCTGCGCGCGATTTGCCAGCTGAAGAGCCATCGGTCCACTACGCCAAGCGGCGGTGAACTGGGAGAACAAAGAATGAATTTCTTATTGGAAAAAATGCCAACAGCTACAACGTTTTTACTGGCTGGCCGGCCGGCACATGCGGCAGCATTGGACTATAGTAATAAGGAGCTCTTCGACCTGATGATTTATTTCAAGATCAAAATCGCCCGTGATCGATCCGTACCCCTCGGTTTCTCAGTCGGTCTAGCAATCCGTGGGCACACGCGTCCAATGAGCCGTTGATCACGGATCTTCCATGAGACAGGGAATGCTTTGTGCGCCCAGAATGTCCGGTAAATTCCTTCCCCAGTATTGTACACGTAAGCTCGACCCAAGTCAGGCGCCAGGTTAAGTTCCATTTGCTTGAAGAATGCTCCAATTGCGCTACAGTCGCTAGATATGCTTCTGGAATGCACTGCACCACGTTCAGCTTAAACTTTGTGAAGTTGCAGCCGCAATAAAAAGAACACTTGGACTGCATCTAAGCCAGTAGCGGCTCGGCAAACACATCAACGCATCCAATATGCCCGTATTCAGTAATAATAATGCAGAGCCGAGTGGGCAGCCCGGAAGCCCGAATTGGTTTGCTTGGAATCACCAATTCCCCTGTCCGATCTGGATGGAATTGAGGGTTGAGCCTCACCCGTCCTGAGAAAACTCAACAATGGAAGTGGAAGGAAGAAAAGTCAATGCCGGAAAAGTCATTTATCAGAATTACCCCTCCGCTTGCAAGGTTACTGGCTCACTTCCACCCACATTGTTCACTAAACAGTTACTGCGCAAGTTGGAAACGGTCTGATCTGGATCATTAAATTATAGACGAACTTGCTGAACAGATGCACTGAGTGCGGAATCCCGACTTGTCTTGTTCAGTACCTAGTAACCAAGGCGCCCAACTGCCTACGGACTATTCACTTTTCAACGCATGTGTCGATTTTTAATTGCAATGGATTTAATAACATTCAATGTCTTGGACCCTTTCCCTCGCATGCCCACATCTCCAGTGAGTACCCACCCTCGTCACATTAGCCGCATATACCTATGGATGTTGATCGAGACCTTCAGAGCAATGGTATGCGATATTTATCAAGTCAGATATATGGACTCGAGAGCAGAAAGTTTAGTATTGATTATGTACAATTGCCCAAAACATACCGACTCTTTATTAGTGAGCTATCCGACCGTAGAAGGCCAGTAGTAGTGCACCGGCAGGTCTTGTGGGCTACGGAGTCAGTAAGGCCTAGCGTGGGGTCGGGCCCCGTTTTCATGCCCCACCCACGCATGGTGTCCAATTGCCGTAAGCTGGGACTTGAACAGCCACGTTGTACGCAAGGCTGATTAGAGGCTCGGCCTTTCACAAGCACCAAACAACCGGCCTCGCCAAACGATCGATCACCCATACATTGTCCCGCAACTCGATAACAAACAACACAGCACAGGTTTTTAGCATCAGCCATGGCGGAACAGCTTTTGGAACAAGCTCGCGATATCTTCGAGGGTCAAATTGTGTGATATGCTCTTCTGAAGTTGCCTTGTTGACATGATCTATTCTTTCAACTAACATGTTCCACTCCCACTCTAGGACTTTGAAGGCCAGAAGCTGGCGGATAACCTAGCCACTATCCTTCTTAGCATCGTTGGGGTACGCTATTTACATTTTCCTTGACACCCCACTATCGACCAACACCAGCTGCTAACCTGAGATCGTACGCTTGCAGACCCTCTCTTTCATCGTTGGTTACTTGCTGCAGGACATCAAACTCGCTGTGTACATAGGTCTTGGGGGAACTGCACTTACGTTCGCCCTCATTTTGCCGCCCTGGCCGTTCTTCAACCGCCATCCCGTCAAGTGGCTGCCTGTGGGAGGAGGATCGAAGCCGCTACAGACACCACAGAACATCATTATAGACGAGAAGGCGCTGCGGTGATGATCATAGGGTTTTGAGCGAGGAATCTGTCAGAATGCAGGGTATCCATTATTTTTGATGGAGCGTTGGTTTGCAGATCGCAAAACGAAACCAAAACAAGCAGGCGCTTGCCAAGGTCACTGTCTATTTTGCTGATACATGCAGTACCAAATATTCTTGTTCTCGTCGAGCAATTTTTGTGTGTATGTGAGCCTGTCGCCCAACACCCGGATCTCCATCTCTCTCGGTTCCGCCTCTGCTCTGTAATCCCCCTGTCCCCCGGAATTGAGCGTTTCCCTACTCGCCAGGGAAACTCGACGAAGCTGTCGGTGCCGTTGGACCCATGGCCGGCTGCAAGCCGGGGTGTAATGCTGCTATGTCTCATCCCCTCTCAACGACCATACTTCTGGAACTCCCAGTCACGGTTATCCAGGGGACAAACTTGTCGTGCCTTCAGCCACCTCGAGATGCAGTGAAAGTGGAAAGCGTGCTATTTTAGGGGTTTGTTTTTTTATCAGCAACTGCAATACGGGTGCCTTCTCGCAGGTCTTGTAAACACTCACATTGCAGATACCCCAAGCAACAGTGCACTCCTCGCTCGTGGCGGATGCTTGGTTTGCTTGGCATTCAATACCTGAACAGAAGTCAGCAAGTTGAAAAAATGACTGCAAAGTGAATAGTATGTGGGAATCTTACAGAGATCCATGATGTGGTTCCGGCAGATGGCGCAATTGTCGACGACAATGTCCCAAGCCCAAAGCGCAACGGCGTTCCACTACAAGTACTTGTCAGAAACCAAACCGTCGGGACCCGATCTTAACGGCGCTGCATGCTTACCTTCTTGACCTCGAATCGCTTCTTGCCCTCGCCCGTGGCGCCATCGCCGCCCTTCTTCTTGGCCACAGGGCCTGCGCCACCTGGCGCGTCTGTCATATCAACATCGGCCATCTCGAGTGCGGGGATGTTGGTCGGTCGTGAAGTTGGGAGATCGCAGGTTGTCGTTGTTTCGGTTGTGTCGGTAGCAATGCGCACACACAAGTCTCTTGCTTTTGTGGGGAACCACAGTCGCTGTCGGATCTTTGACGGTGGGGTGTTTCGCGGCAAACATGCACCTTGCTAACTTCAGTTGGGGCGCGGTTTCGCTCGCCGAGTGCGAGGCGACGGGAGGACGGATCGGACCTAACAGCCAAAGAGGCGGTGGTGGGGTAAAATGTCGGAGTGACCGGCGGGTGACCTTGCCTTGCGCACCAATGTCTGCTAGGTGCCTCAGAAACCAGTAAGTACGTACGTTCAAGGAGCCTGGGCATGAGGTACGGTACTCACTGACCCTTACCTCCACTTTCTGCGGCACAGTAACTTCTACTGTGATTCTCGCCCCACCAGACTGGGCTGCCTCACGGTACTCGCCCTAGGTACAGTTCGACGCAGCAGGTTCGGCGCAAGTTGGTTCAAGTGTCCAATAGGAGAAACGAAGAACAGAGAAGAAAGAACCTTGACGCAATCTAAGGCGGTATGGAATCCATCCCATCGTTTATTGTTCGAAAGAATCCCACAATTTCATCGATACCTGAGGTACTTCTGTAAATGATAGTTGTTCCTCAAATGAATGGGACTTGATTTCTCCCTTTTTCTGAGTCAAGCCACTGGCTCGATAACCCCTAGCCCCAGCGAGAAACCAACTCGCCCTAGCCCATAATCAACCTGATTAGCCTGCTAGCCGCCTTGCCGCTGGCCACCTCGCGTACAGTACCTGTTGACCGTTACAGCACTGTCCGTACCTGGGTCCTAATGACGTGGGCGCCATGCATTCAGCCCTTTGCTTTTTGTTGCAGTGTTTGCCCAATACATCAGGTGGTTAGCTGGGCAGGCAGGTAATAGCAACTACTGTAGGTAAGGTAAGGTTAGGTAAAGTAAGGTAGTATGTTTGCTTTCCGGAGTGCTGCATACCTATCTCATATACGTCGGCCCGGATGTTTTGTTTCGCCATTGGCTCTGAGGACAGAGGGGACTAGACTAGTCGGCTGACTTGAGCGCGGCTTCGCGATGGAAGGTTGTTGCTACGAAAGATAGGTTTCCTCGGTCTCAGTGCTGTTGCGACACCGCACTTCCCCTCAAATCGACCCAGGCGTCATTAGAATGGTTCCACTCAACTGCCTCATTCCCTTGGCAGGCAGTTACTCAAATGATTACCTTGTCTGGCTTGCCCAATTTCGCCATTAGCGAAGACCCCTGTCATCGCCCAATCTTGGCCAGAACAAAATCCGCCTTGTTCTTGTTGCTCCTACCCGCTGTGATTAGTTTACCAGGCAAGGCTTTTTTTTTTTTTTTTACGCTTTACAACTCTCCCTTCGGTGGTTTTCATTTGAAAAAAGAGCTTCCGAACCTACTCGAACCTGCGGCGAAGAAGCTCGTTTGACGTGGTTTTTCTTCTCAAAACCTGTGACTATTAGGGGCACGGTTCAGTCTATTGGCAAACATCTGCATCGATAGGGTGAAATTATTTTTCGAGTAACTTCATGTTATTTGTTGATTCATATTCGGACTCGTCCGTCAAGCCGCTACTCCAACCCCTGCTAGATCTCCGTGGCCAGGCGTCATCAGCCCAAACAACATTAGTCGCTCGCTTCCGGTCTCCTGTCGGGGGTACTGCCACCCGCCTGCCACCTACCTTGCACAAGTAGCGCGCGACCCCGCCGCAACGAATCAATCATCTGCGCCTAAAACCGCAGTCGCATCTTGCGCTCTTCTGGAGCTGACCTGAACAACCTTGTGCTGACAACACGACGATTACCATCATCTTACGTTACATTGTTTACCTCGCCTCACTCTAGAATACCTCATTCAACTTCTCACTTGTTTTTTCATTTAACTCTGCCAACGGACTCTGTTTCCAGGCTCAAAGAACTGTTCGGCTTTGCGCCGTTTCTTTCTCGATCACGTTGTTCCTCACTAGTCGGAAGTGAACATACATCTATGTCTCCTCAATCAAGGCGCAATGCACCAAAATATCAATGCCAACAACAGCCACCGCCGGCAGGGCCAGGGCAGGCGTCGCCAGAGCCGGAACACAACTCAGTCGCCAGCGACACGTAAATACTATGCATCTGAGAATGATGTGGCCGACATGCCAGTCGATGCTGCATTCCAGAAAGAAATGTTCACCTCTGGTCCTCAAACTCCGCGCAAATTCAGCCCTCCCAGCCCGACGACTACTACGGATTCCTCCCTTCACCCGAACTCCCAGTCTAAGCCGCGAAGTGGCAACAAGAACAGGTCCAAAAATCAGACCGCCTCGCCAGGTCCCATGAAGGGGTCACGTAAGACTCCGCCGCCGACCGTGGTTTCGGCCAAGGGCCCCTCGGTCGCTGCCTTTGCCGGCGCCACTTTCCACGCCTCTCCGGCACCTTCCTCGCTCCCGATTCCCAGCTTTATGGCAAAATCTGTTCCCGACTCGCCTGGCGTTGCCCCCCCTGGAAGGCTTTTCAACCCCGAACCTTCGCCACCGCCGACCGACTCCGAGAAGCCGACTCCGGTGAACAAGTCAGGTGTTGACAAGCTTACCCGGGAAGAGTCTCCACTCGACTTCTTCTTCCGCGCTGACAAGGCGGAGAAGGAGAGAGCGCGCCGAGCAAGCTCCGCGAATGCGCTCTCGGATCTGCCTATCGGACCTTTCTCGCCGCCTACTCAACCTCGTCTCCCCCGGGAAAATGGCTCTGGGCCTTCCCGCGCAGGTGACAGTCCTCTACAGCACAGCCGTCGCCCTCACTTCCCGATGAACCCTGCAGATGGATATATATCTGCCGAGGCCAACAACACACCGGCAAATGTGATGGGTCCGGCGTTCTCGACTCCATACCAGGACCGTATCAGGGCGGCACGATCCTCCGAAAAACCGACTAGAGGCTCTCAGTTCAATCAGCCGCGCTACCAGCAGCAGCAACAAGAACAACAACAGCAGCAGCAGCAACAGCAACATGCCGTGGACCGAAGCGAGGCCCTCAAGCAGTTCTTGTTCGCTGGGACGGCTCCCCATGCTCCTCCAGTGGCTTACCCGCAGTCCACCACTGCTCAGGCATACATGACCCAAATCCCCAATGGCTCTCAGCTACACCAAGGTCAGGGCAGCTCCCAACCTGGCGGCAACCTTACGCATCAATCGTCCGAACTGCTAGCAATCGAAGATGGCCTTCGCCGGATCCTCAAGCTGGACTCTTCTCTCCACATGGGGGTGCAATCACCGGCATTCGCCAACGCTCATTCTGGCTAATCATGCTGTTGATGCTCTGTTCAACAAGGAGCATTCCGTCGATTACGCACTTCTCTCAACTGTCGCTCGTTACACATCTAATTTTCTTTTGACTGTTCGAGGCAACATGCCTTCACACACACTATTTCCTTGCACACATTTCATGGGCAGCTCAGGAGTACTAGGCCGTGGATCTACTAAATTTTCTTTGCTTGCTCGATATGATACGTCACTTTAGGCTTTTTTTTTTTTTTTGGTGGCCGATCTCGATCGACTGCGGGCGTATTGGTTGCATTGGGTCGACAGCGGAACATATTTTGCTGTGCTTTGGGGTCAATTCCTTAATTTTGTTTGCTTTTGGCGTCTGCTATCGATTGGGGTTGCAGGATCGCTTTCCGGTTCATCAAATTTGGACTTGGCACAGGGTTGTCGGCTCTCTGATGGCTTGCGTTTCGATTATGTTCTCATCAACGACTTCCACTTCTGCTTATTTTATTTTCTCTTTGTTGTTATTGGTCTTTACATCTCTTTTTACTCATATTCGTCGTTATACGAGATATATTTCTCTTCGGCAATGTAAATTTTGGGGGTACCGACTTCGATGGATTTTTTTGGCCACATTTGGTATGGGCATTATTCGGGGTTTGTTGTTGTTGTTGCTGTTATCAGTGAGCGCAGGCCGGAACTGGTTTTCTTTTTTTTCTCCTTTTTTTTCTTTCTGAGGATACCCATTGCTGTTGGGCTTTTCATACGGGAGGTCAGCGGTGGCGGCCTCCTACATAAAGCTAGTAGGGCTTTTTTTTTTATTACATTAGAGCAGGTGGATTTTGACGACGGAGGAGGGGAACCAGCGGGATGGCTGAGGACAAGAATACGTTTGGGGACGGCCCAGCTGATGGCGTCACGCAACACACGAACCAGCTCATGCGAAGTCATGGAAAGGAATAATGATTCTTGGGCCTAAAACGGTCCAGCCAAGCGTGGTCTTCCTGTCGCCTCTGCGACTGCGAGCATCACTTGCGAAGCACGCAAACAAACAATCAAAAAAAAAATAACTTTTTTTTCTTTTTCGGGGGGATACGGTGGTCCATTGACCAACGAAAGTTGACATTAAAGCACCTTTGCCATATAGATCTTAATGTCACAAGCCAGATATATCCTGTCAAAAGCCGACCATCATATCATGATTGATTGTGAACAACCATTGAGGTATTCAAGGCAAGTAATAATTATGAGTCGATATTAGGGTGGACAACGATTGTACTCGAGCACTTCGGCATTCCTACAGATGTGTGATACTCGGATCTGCCCGAGTGAAACGGCTTGTGTTCTAAGGTGGTTATTAAAGAGTACTTGCTAGCGCCTAGATAATGTTCTATGTTCAAAGAGGTCCAGTTCTTGATCCTCGCCCGTTGACAATGACACTCCTATGATCACTAGGTTTAAGCTGCGCAACCCAGATTTACGGAGCAAGGACTGCTACGAAGAACCCACTTCATAGTCATGACTTCGATGCGGCCTTCTTCCTACGCTTCTCCTCCATCGTGTACACCACACCATGAGAGAGCATCAAGTATTTGCCGAAGAAGTCCTCGGCGAAATCGTCAAACTTCCTGTAGTCGGCCCCAAGGCGGTAAGCAGCTGCGATTCCACTAACGCAAGCAAGCTCATGCATGTTCTGTTGATAAATTGTCAGCATGAAAGTCCTCTTAAGTCAATCTTGACGAAAATAAACAAAAAAAAAAAAAAAAAAAAAAAAAAAAAAAAAAAAAAACGGCGTGGCCACTAGGCAAATTTACGACTTACCACCAACGTCCAGCTACCGGCAAACCAGGTGTGGTTCCTTCCGTTGAGGAACATCATTCCGGGCACAACACGGAGGTAGTGCTGCCACCGGTGACCAAGCTGGTGCCACCATTGCTTCTTTATTATCTTGGACTCATCGATCTCGTTCCACGTCCACAGATCCTGGTTACGCTTGTCTAGGAATATGCTCTGGTACACATGCTCGTAGCCTGCGTCGTCGGCCTTGCCGTTCGCGTCGAGCAGCTGGTACTGGTAGTTGCTGCAGTCGAACGACATCTCAATCTTAGTGGGGTCCTTTTTGTAGCTCTTTGTGTAGTACATGGGGCGGAAGCCCGCGGGCGACTTGGGATCTTTGCCCTTGGCAAAGGCCACCTGCTCCTCTTGGGACTGCGACTTTGGCTCGGCGCACAGGTCCTCCTGAAAGGTGGTCTCGTAGTGTTTCTTGAAGTATGCGTGGTCGTGGTGCGTGACGGTGATGTCGTCGTAGAATTTCGCACCCGAAAGCACAAACTTCTCGCGTCTGGTCGCGGTCTTGCCCAGCAGGCGGAGGGTGTCGTCGGCCAGGGTACAGAAGACGATGTCGTCAAAGAGCTCGTGCTGCATCGTCTCGCCGTCAGCCCCTGTCGCGCGCGACTCTATCACGACCCCGTCGTGGGAGCGGGAGGCCACCCTGACGACCTCGTGGCCGAGGCGGATGTCGACGCCCTTGGAGACGAGGTCCTTCATCCAGTCTCTGTAGAACTCGGACAGGTTGTCAAAGGTCACCATGGTGGGCAGGTTGGGCAGCAAGGTGTCCTTGTCAAAGTCCCACAGCTTCATATTTGGGTCGTCAAAGAGACGCTCCACGATGGCCGAGGGCACGTGGCGGGTTTGGTTGCCGGTGCCGAGGAACAGTGCGATCAGGGGGTAGACCATCTTGAGCTCAAAGTCCTTGCTGAAGAACATGAGGCGCATCATTACGTGGATGGGCACGAGGCCAAGAACGGGCATGGTGTATTTGATGAGTTTAAGGAACCAGCCAAACTTTTTGATGTCGCTCGACAGTTCCTCGACCAGCTTGCTGGGGAAGCAGTTTGTCCAGAAGCCGTCTGTGCCCTTGCCAAAGGATACCTGGAGCTTGACTTCCCGAGGCTCATGCTTATACCTCTTGAAGAAGTTAAAGGTGTGCTTGAATATCTGGGTTTGGCGTTGTACTAAGTTAGCAGGAACATACATGCATTGTGTATTGTGGATAAGCAATTATATGTATTTGAATAATTATTCGAACATCATAACAATCTCTCAGTTACAAGAGACAGACAAGATCCGAAGAAAAAGGAGAAAACCCACCGTGGATCCTCCTTGAACACCATTGTTCAGCCATGCTGCTCCAAACTTCTTGTCGTCAATGGGAATTGTGGTTGCCTGGCCGCCCGGCACATCAGACCTCTCCAGCACTGTAACCTTGAACTTGTCTGGGTGCTGAGCAAGCGTCGCCGCACAAGACATGCCAGCTGCGCCAGCGCCGACAATGACTACCTTCTTTAGACCCTTGCGTGAAGTCATGATGGGGGTTGCTTGAATTGTAGGCGATATGTTTGCAATAGTGAAGATGATGCAGCTATTGCATCTAGATTGGGATCAAGTTCTGCCGGGCAAGCCTGCGAGAATATGGAGCCATACCAGAATTAATATTCACAAAGGCTGGGGAGACTTGAATCTTGTTGTGAGTGAGGGAGTTGACTGGAGTGTATGTGGGCGTCATGGACTCGGCAAGACTGAGGACCAGATCGCTCGCGCCAATGATGCATGCCACACCAGGGACCTGGTTCTTTTTTTTTTTTTTTTTTTTTTTTTTGCGTACCTACAATCAACAATATCGACGGGAACCACTTACCATCCTCCAAGTCTTCGTCGCTGAGCTCGTCCTCAGCCTCCCAGACAAGCGGCTTGATATCTGCTCTGAGCGGAGGTGCTGAAGGGGGACCCCGATCGCGGCCTCGATTAGGGAAACTGTTCGGCACTGGATAGCAGGCATAACCCTTGTGTGTATCAACATCTTGGACATCAATGGCCAAAGTTGCAAGGTCGGCCAGTGTTTTTTTTTTTTTTTTTTTTTTTTTTTCTTCATGTTTTATTTTTGTAACTACTCCCGTACAGCCAAGTCAGACAACCGAATTGCATCAACTGACGGACAAATCTCCATAGCCAATTACGAAGTATCTCCACGGGCCACCGCAGTCCCTCCTCGATCGTGGACTGAGGTTACATTCATCATGTATCGAGATCGCTGACCAGAGATGCAGATCGTGTCCTGCCCTGCCCTATGCTTGGCTGCATGGGACGCTAGTCCATTTCTTTCATAGTATTGTCTCGCGACCAAGCCTTGAGCGCAGCTGATGGGAAAGCGCTCACTGGCACCCTGAAGCTCCTGATTGCCTTGTGCGAAAAAAAAGTTGACGTCATGTGAGATTGAGACTGTTTGGTGGGCAATTTCACAAACATTAGGCAGGTCATCACGTGAGAGCGCGCCTACGGCTGTGAACCCCACAACTGTTTATCTGTGTTACCCAACGCGCTTTTGACAGTCAGCCTCACTTTGAACTTCACCTTTCCATGCAGCATCGATCAAATCGTAATCTTGCAATCCTTTTGGCTTTTTTGATGACAAAAACTTCTCCATCATCGTAAGGAGTCTAGCTTGTTCGTAACTCAGGTGCCAAAGACTTCCTCGATGGATCCCAGCACTGCCCATGCGCTGAATGGCGGAGATGACGAAGACGAGGCTCTCCGTCGTGCCATCGCCTTGTCTTTGGGTGGTGACAACTCATCCCTAGAAGTCGAAACAGCAGGGCTACAAACAGGTTTGAGCGGCAGACGAACCTATGCTATTGATCTGACCTCAGACTCACCAGAGCCTGAGTCTGTCCCCGCTCCCCAACCAGAGGCCAAGCGGCCTACATCACCGCCGCTTGTACCCAACAGTACCCAATCCTCTATCTTCGGATTGGATCGAAAGAAGATGGAAGAGGAACGTCTGGCAAGGCTATTGAAAAGAAAAGCCTCTGACGCTGAGACCCATGAAACCGAAAGACCTGCCCAAAAGGCAAGGCTGGAGAATGAGGTTGCTCCAAATATCAGAGGCAGCTATGCTATAACTTCTTCCCGCATCCAAAATCTTCTAGCGGCCGAGAGGCTACCCTTTCCTGCCGGCATTGTCAAGAGGACCTGGCTGCAAGGACAGCCAAGATCGTCTCAAGACATCACCATCGAAGAGGTATTGCAGAAAGACCAATTGGAGCTTGCCGTTTTGAGCAGCTTCGCCTGGGACACCGAATGGCTTTGGACCAAGGTCGACCCGACGAAAACCAAGACAACTCTGATTGCATTCGCCGGAAACAAAGCTGAGGTTAGTAGCGAAATCCCTGTAAACAACAAAATACGGAACAACTATCGGCCTCTTTACTGTGCTGCCACATGCATACCTGGACCTCTATCCCTCTTCTGACTGGTCCGATAGGAAGAAGAAGTCGCTGCCAGTGCTCAGGGTATAGCCCGCGTTTGCTTCCCACCCATGAATGGAAGTGGCTGTATGCATTCCAAGCTTCAGCTTCTCAAGTTTCCCGGCTATCTCCGGATCGTGGTTCCGTCTGGCAACTTGGTGCCCTATGATTGGGGCGAACAGAACGGAATCATGGAGAATGTGAGCTGAAACATACAGAGAAACCTTTGTTTCTCTCGCAAGGATTGTGCAACTAACACTTTGCTGTGCCAAGTCTGTCTTCATTATCGACCTGCCTCCATTAAAGGCCGGCGTCAATCTGGAAGACAATGTCTTGACCTCATTCGGCGAAGAACTTGGCTATTTTCTCACTGCGCAAGGATTAAATGAACGCATAGTAAGCAGCCTACGCAAGTACGACTTTAGCCAAACATCTCGATATGCGTTTGTGCACACAATGTATGTCGATCCAACATGACCATCAGCATCCGGAGATATTCATCGACAACTAATGGAAACATAGAGCTGGTATACACACGGGTGACAAATGGAGACGAACCGGTAGGCTCACAGTACTAACAATACAAGGTTTTTGCATGTGCTGACTTAAACTTATTCACAGGATACTGCGGTCTTGGCAGAGCGATCCAGAATCTTGGCCTTGCGACAGACAAACAAGTTGAGATTGATTATGTTGTAAGCAATCCAAAAGTGCACATTTTTACCGCACTATCTGTGTCATGCAGTGGCTTTCGATCCGACCAGATCAAGACTCGGCGTTAACAACCTGCTTCCTGCTGTCAGGCCTCCTCGATGGGATCCTTGAAGTATGGTTATCTAGCTGCTCTGTATAGTGCCTTCCAAGGTCAGTAAAGCTCATACCATGTAAATCTACTGGGCGATGGCTTAGATATACATTCCATTCATACGGCCCGAAGAAAACAACATTAATGCACGGTTTTAGGCGGTTCGGGACTTGAGGATTATCAATCAAGAACCTCAAAGACGAAAATGAGCAGGGAAGATGCTGCCTCTGCACAGAAAACCAAGTTACGCGACTGCTTCCGTATCTACTTTCCATCTCTCGCGACAGTCGAAGCAAGCCGCGGTGGAACAAGGGTAAGCATAGCATGTTCATATATATATTACGCCCATCTACCCTGAAACTCACCGTGTTCAGTGTGGACCATGGCGGAGATGGCCCTTTATGGTGTTTATGAAGCAGAGGCTGACTGTACTTTTTTTTTTTTTTTTTTTGCGCATCTGCCCCATTGCAGTCCGCCGGAACACTATGTCTACGATCCAACTGGTGGGAGGCCGCAACATTCCCCCGTGAACTGTTCAGAGATTATGAGAACCCCCGTGGTGCACTTGTTCATAGCAAGATTGCCTTTGCTCGGCCCCCTGACACATCGGCAGCCTGGGCCTATGTTGGCAGCGCCAATATTTCTGAAAGTGCATGGCAAGTCACTGTTAACTCTCGATGCTGGACAGAGGATATATTGGCCCAGATTGGACTGTCCATACCCGATTATCCTGCCATGATCGGCGGACATTTCCTCTCGGATATGCACATCGTTGACTGACCATTAAGAGATCCGCAGGGGTAATTTGCTGGTGAAAGATAGAGCCAGCTCTCAACCGAAGATGAGCTGCCGCAATTGGGAGTGTGGGGTGATCGTGCCTGTTGGAGAACTCGCCAGCCCTGGGCGCGTACTATCTACGGGGATCGACCGAGGCGACACGTCAGCTGGAAAAGGCGGCTCTTTGCATGCTCACCAAGCTCATATTAGTCCCCAAGACCAAAACGCATCCGGCGGCAGAATCCGGTCCCTGGAGGAGTTGTTCAGAGAATGCGTGCCCTTGCCAATGCAACTTCCCGGCAGGAGTTACGCGTCGCCACATGGCAGCAAGGTACCGCAGCCCTGGTTCTATGATCGAGCGCCGCTGTCGTGATCCATCCCACGGCTTGCCGCAGTAAGCTTTATTTTTTTCATTTATTTATTTTTCGCCCCCTCATCGGCAGCCCCTTCCAGCCTGCTCGACTCATGTTGAGGTGAAGATTTTGCTGCTACTTCATTGCGAGCGGGTACGATAATGGGGCAAATGCTACGCTTTGTTAAACATTTGGCTTTCTACCATAACTCTATTCTCCATTAATGGTGACTTTGATGAGGATCGGGGGAAGATTGGCGTGGACAGGCGCCATTTTGGGGTGGGAACACGTTACCACCAGGGTTTCCGCGATGCCGGGACCGTACATTACTCCGAGTCTGCAAAATTTATTATTGCTCCAAGACCGAAAATCCGAGATCGCCCAACCCCGAACTTGGTATACCCTAAATCATCATATTACTGATTACACAGCACGCTATTTCGAGCCCGCGTGGCGTTTTGCGCAGCATCTCTTTCTCTCTTCACTTCTTAGACGATCAAAGGCTGTCTGGGCTTGATAGCAGTATTCGCCCGTCCGCCGGCGAGGTTAGCGTGCGGAACCTACGGGTTAGGTTGCCAAGCCTCGACAGCTATCAAGGCGATCACGGGCCAACGAGGTTGGCTTGGCTGTCAATACTGGCTTCGGCTGAGTAGTCATGAGGGCGTACTGGTTGGCTTGGCTTAGGGGGTCATATTCGGATGCGTCGTTTATTTGAAAAGCACCATTTGTATTACCAACAACCGCATCTAGCATATTTTAGGGATGACCATCACTCAATCAGCCGTGCGTACTTTCTGTCAGCCAATCTGGCGCCACATCCAACGGCTTTTCTCGTGTATAGTTTGTGTGTGTGTGCCAAGACTTTGTCAGCCCCAAACTCTTAGTCGCAGCGCTCGTAGTATTCTTTCTTATCATTTTGTCTTTCTGTAACTACACCTCCATTCATAAGCATCATAGGGCTTGATTTTTGGCCACTCAGACCGCGCGCCACGATCGGTCAATATCTCTTGTTCCCCATCCATTGCAGAGAACCGAAGACAAGAGAAATTGCGATCGGGGGCTTTGCAGGCGGGCCCTGCTCAAGACTCATGAGCGGATAGTAGGCGCGGCTATCCGTCCTAAGCCGTGGTGAGAGGGATCATCCTGAGTGAGGATCGCAGGCAGTGGCCGAGTAGCAGTGCTACTCATAGTCTCTCCTTTTCCTTCTATCATCGGGTGTTGTTGCCTATGTCGGCTCTCGCATCCGCCATAGGAACTTACCCGAGTTCCCCTTTATTTTTGTATATTTATTTATGTATATTTTTTGTTATTATTATTTCCCCCCTCTTCTCTATGGTACCTCAACCTAGTCCTGGTAATGTCTGCAATGCTACCCCTCCAACCGCCTTTTTCTTTTCTTTTTCTTTTTTTTTGTCCTGGCTTACTCCTTTTAGTCCTGGTAAATCGTGGTATCGACGGATGTTAAATCTTTTTCATCCGTATTTCTCCTTAGCCCTAGCAGGTCTAGAACGGGGAGGAAAAAAAACAAAAGATTGAAAAAAAAAAAAAAATAAAGAAAATAAAAAAATAAACCACACTCCCCCCATCCACGCATACACGTGCCCAAAGCGTCCCCCCGCCCCTTTAGAAGAATTAGCTGGCAGCAGGGAAGCTGGATAGAGGCCTTCCCGGCCCGCATCGAAGAATAACAAAGTTTGTGCATGGGGGAAGGAGGGAAGGGTCACTACCACGTACCTGGTACTTACTGCACAGTACATGGAGACAGAGAGAAGAGAGTGAAGGGAACAAGGGTCCGAAAGGGGGAATATCGGATTATTTTTCTCAAAAGTTTTTTTTTTTTTTTTTTTTTTTTTTTAAAAAAAAAAAAAAAAAAAAAAACCTTTCGTTCAAGCACGCTAGACGGCTATGGGCAGAGAACGTAGTTTTGGGTTTCAGCGCAGCCGTTTACCACATAAACCGGTTTATGATGCTGGTAAACTCGCACATCAGACGGAAGTTCAAGCAAGAACTCCGTTGGTTTTTTTTTTTTTTTTTTTTTTTTTTTTGGTTTTTTTTTGCCCTGTGTTATTTTGCTAGCTAATGGTCTTTGTCTGTTGGTGGTTGTGTTTCTCTGTACATGGGTATCGTGTTGTATTCTTTTTCGTTACTTCTTATCGTTATATTTTGCTTGACTAATATGTGCACCGCGAAAACAGGTATATCCCCCACGGACACAACCCGGATTGATTGCACAACAAACAGCGGCAGAAGAAGAAAGCAAATAGGCCAAGCCAATGCATGAAAAGGGATTTTGGTCACGTCAGGAGAGCAGGGAACCGAGTTGCGGCCTCGGTCAAATGCGCGGTCGGCCGTCGTTGCAACCTGTTCGCTGTCGTTCGAAACAGCATGGTAGCCCGGCTTTTGGGCGTGTAATTGCCTGGTTCTCTACACGCGGCATTACCCGACGTTTGACCACGGTAGCAGTTGGTCTGTTTTTGCCCTGGGTAACGGATCCTTATTTCGTATCCCGTAGTAAATACGCCATTTCGCGCTCAAACTACTCGGTGGCATCTGCTATGGAAAAGGAAATACGATGCGGGTGTACCAAATTGCACTTGACTGGGAACAAGGGACCATGTTGTTCGGTGGCCTAGACACTGGAAGATTGGCATAAGGCACACTTTGCAAGACCAGGAACCGCCTTGCTCAGCATTGCCGCGTTACCTTTGCAGTGTGACACGCACGGTAACTCAAAGGATCGGGACACGTGTGAATGAGGGGGGGAAATCCCTCTAGACAAGCCAGACACACCTATACATCTATGTACAATTAATTCATTTGTCCAGTATAGTAAAGAGCAGTTCGGAAGTGTATAGTGGCGCGCATCGCCTCGACACAGACCGCCCTCCTCTCCACCCACCTCCTCCAAAAATACAGTCGGAAAAGGTCGAGGCTCCTCGGTGAACACACTTGTTGCGGGAGTCTAAGCTGCGCTAAACGGGAGATGAGGCCGGGATAGTTACAACACGGGACCAGCATAAAGGGTCCGGACGAAGTTGAGATGGTGCAGGAGACTATTGTCATGCGCTGCAACATCACGGTAAGCGACATTCTGTTCCCCCACCGGTGAGGGTAGTCTTTTTTTTTTCTTTTTTCTTTTTGTCTCTTCCCCTATTGCGTGCTGCGCTTCTAATGCCGCATGTCGGTGATATTCAGCGGAAGATGCCGTTGAGTCTGCGCGATATCCGTCGTCCCGTACTCTGAATCGAGAACTGGGAGGCGGCAGAAAATCTGCTTTGCCGATCCCGTACCCATTTTTTTTTTCCAAGTTCCGTGCTCGGTGATTTTGAAATACACATGGACGAACGATGGGCACTCCCTAGAGTGTCGTGGTAATTTTTGTTACTCTTCTTTTTTCCACCCCTTGCAACATGGCTGTGCTGTGCTGCCTGTCTGTCATGTGTACGTGAATGTAGGTGGGGATGGTCTCAGTGGCTTGACCATGTCTTGTGGTTGCCAAGCGGTTGGATCTGGGATTTGAGAAAAAAAATTATGTTCGGGGACAACCTGGCAACAGACAAAATGGGCAAATCTTTCATTTTTTTTTTTTTTTTAACCCAAGCCTCAAGTTGCCAAGACACGGCAGAAGGGATGTATGTATCAATGATGGCCTTTCAATAGGCTTGGCAGCGTTCACTGACTTGGACGTATCTGGTTGACTGCAAGGTCTTGGCGCTGTTTTGGAGAGTGTGAATGACTTGAATAGAATGCACTTCACAGCCCATTCTGTCATAGAACCTTTGCCAAGACTGAAGAACTTTGTATTGCAACCGACGTTGCTCGACTCAACATTTCCTAGCCAAGCCTTGGCAAAAAAGAGAGAGGGGAGGCGAAACAAAATGTGAGTGGGCAGTACCAGGTAGTAAGCTGATTGCTAATTGTTCATTGCAGAAATTATAACAAAAGTCGCAGTAAGATACGACGCGATGAAATTGATGTTGCAAAGAAGCCTTGGTTGTTGTGTGAATGGAGTCTACTTGTGACAGCGGCACCCCTGAGAGGTGAAGCGGAGCCTGCCTGTACGTCAGGTAGTATCAACACATGCTCTACTTTTACGTTGGGATACCACGTCCTGTTTGATTAGGTCCCTGACATGAAAATAAATTTTGCTCATATATTTTCATGTTAGGAGTTGACAAGGTCTGAATGATGTAAGTACACGTGGCTGTTCAGATGTGTAAACGCACGGCAGATGCATCTCATGGAGCTAGGTAAGCTTACTAGTCTAGCAGTAGTTAGACCATAAGAATGCAACTGAGTTTTTCTTTTAATATGTATAAAAAAGAAGAACAAACAAAAAAAATTAAGGATAGAGGCGATGTAATGTAGGCAGGGCGCGTGCGAGTCGCTGACGGGAACGCATGCCACCCACCAAAGGCAAGCTTGCAAAGAAGAAACTACAGAAGTAAAAGGCTCCTTACCTGAACAGCCCGTGGCGTTTCGTTTAGTGGCTTTGGTCCCCCGCTTGCCGGAAAGGAAACCGGATAGCGGCGGGGAAAGCAGCTGCACGCCTGCCATCTGAAGGTCCAACCCTCGCTCTATGGGATGTTGCCCGAGCCAACGTAGGGGAGTTACCGGTAGGCACCTACCAGCTCGGGTATATAGGAAACAGTTACGAGTGCGCCACGTTCGGGAGATTAGCCGGGCGCTGCAGGGATGTGGGTGGGATGGGGGGCCACCGACCACCTACCTACCTACTGGCCGGCCTGCTACATGTCTACTTCAAGGTACTTCGTACCCTGAGCGGTTTGGCTTTCCACTGGCCCACAATACTACCTAACGTAGGTACAAGGCAGTTGGTTAGTAAAATGCAAGGCAAGGCAAGGAAAGTAACCTCGGGTATGTACCATAATACATGTAGTACTGTAGTCATTCAAGTCTTACGATTCAATGCATAATCCATTAGCAAACTCTGTTCTGAACCTCTCCTGGTAGGGGGAGCCGTTTCCACAGGGGCTTATTGATGGAGGGCATTGGAAGTGTTTAAAACTCCATGACTCCATCTTTGGGGTGTGTGTCGCTAATGAGGAGCCACTAAGTATGGTTGCCGCTAGGAGGGAGGATTTCGCAAGCGTCCAAAGCTACCACCTGTCTTAGCTTGCCTAGTTGGGTCCGCAATCCGTAGATGGCTATCTACCTTAATTAGCAGCTTGCTTAGGTGGGCAGGTATGTCGTTAGCTAGGCTGCAAGCAATGTCAAAGAAGCACAATCGCACACTGAAGCACCCGCATCCGTGTGCCGCCAAAGATTAGGCCGCCTGTCAAGACATAGCGCGGCGCCTCAGGCTTTCCAGACTGTGCGTGCAGGGGTTCGAGGCAGGTCTATACAGGGAAGACAAGTCTGCTTCCGACTTATGCTTGTTCGATGCTGACTATGCCTAGCTTCTTTTGTCAGACTGACCATGCGAACAGACCGAAATAGTCAATTCTCAGAAACCCGAGGTCTCTACTACGCCTTTTTCGGCTTGCCCGGGCCTATGTAACGCTCAAAGTGAAGCGAGCAGGTCTCAATGGATAACAATTGACAGTGGAAGTAAAGAGGGGGGCGATCAAACAGAATGAATGCTGCCCGATGGCAAACTTGTGGGGAATTGTTTTTTTTTTTTTTTTTTCCAAGCCGAGCATGCCGAGAATCAATAAAGACCGTCGTCATTGATTTGGCGCCGGTTCATTGTGTAGCCTCCTTTGAGATCTCTAGAGATTGTTGGTTGTACAATAAAGTACGTGGTAGGCAATTGACTAGAACTAGGACCCGACAACGTCAGCTGGAGCTTTAGAAACACAAAGAACTAAGTCCAGTCCCTGGTCTTGGCAAGACGCCTCATCTAGAAAGAGGTACCGATCGATGTACTGTAGGTTTCGTGGATGAGGCAAGAGCGGTTCGGCTGGTAGTTCGTTCGTTTGGTTAGGTAGAGTACGGGGTCTTTGTTTCTCCTTCCTTTTTTTTTTTTTTTTTTTTTTTTTTTTTTTTTTTTTTAACCACTGGTCCGGCCTTGCGCCGTCAGCCAAACCCGATTGAGGCGGGCTCCATGCCCTTTACTACTGACCCTAGTCGCCGTCGCATTGCGCCGCGGAGTTATTACTTGCCAGGGCTGAGTTAGACAATATATACGCAACCATTCTTTCTACTCTCACTTGTAAGCAGTCCTAGCGGGATGGCACATTCAGTTCCCCGTTCTCTCCCGGGCTTGAATCTAAATGGGCCAATTCAGGTAGGTAGATACTGTACCGTGGTATGACACCATGATGTTTCCTTCAACTCAATTACCTGGCCTACCACGTAAAGCTGTGTGCATGCTTTTCGCTTTTCGATACCAGGGGTTTTGCGCTGACACGCTACCACCCATCAATCCATGGAACGGCAAGCTCTGAGCTAGAACAGAAGAAGCTAAACACATGCGAATATAGTTTACCTGTCAATCCCACTCTGTACGTATATCTCACGCAGTATAGTAGTAGATTCTCCGGCATATCAAAACCCACATTTGCTACTGATACAACCGTACCACAAATACTTGCCTGCTCGAGTGAGTACCACCATGGTGGATTCCGATGGACCCAATGAAGTGTGGGTGAGTGTGCTAAGTGAAATGTCCAGGGGTAACCCGCACAATAGGTCACAGCTTGCAGGGTGCCTGAGTCGTGATCACGACGTTGACAAACCCGACCATCCCACA
This sequence comes from Pyricularia pennisetigena, assembly GCF_004337985.1. NCBI lineage: Eukaryota > Fungi > Ascomycota > Sordariomycetes > Magnaporthales > Pyriculariaceae > Pyricularia > Pyricularia pennisetigena. The sequence continues at coordinate 1,935,793 of NC_043741.1, forward strand.
CGGCCCCTCCCCTACGCAGTACTGAAGTGATTGCTGTATTCCTGCTGCTGGTAGCGGCGAGTGGGTCGCCGCCTATCATTCGATCGGACAGATACATGAGTCCGAGATGGTAGGATCGCAACACGGGGAAGCTGCTGTTGATGTTTGGCCGTGGGCAAACTCGCTTGAGCTGGAGATGCCAAAATTCGGCTTGGCTGAAGGCGTGCAGGTTGATGAATTCAATATTTCATTTTCCCCGGGCAGTTCCTCGTCAAAAATGGTGCGACCTACTAGCCTCAAACCTGGAATTAGTGGCTTACCCCAGTCGGCAATATAAGCAATGTTGGGATGTACCAGATTGGCTGGGCCTGCTAAGCTTGGTCTTGGCGGGGCAGCAGAACTGAATTTGAATATGCTAAGGTTTTTTTCGATTGTCCACTGAGAGTTATAGAGTTGACCACTATGTTGCGACTGCAACCGCGTAGCTGTTGACTCTAGTGCCGCATACCGTTGCAGTTCGTCCTTATTCGGAATGACTGTTGGCCCGCCTAGGATGCCCATCCCACCACGATCGGAGGTTGGAACAAGCTCTTCTCAGGTTTTTGCTCACCTCGGTGGGCACCCACCTATCAGAGAAAAGCCCCCGCAAATTCTGCTCAAGTAATGTGGGACTGATCTGGCGCTACTACTTAGTGCGGACGCGACAGTACGTGATGGCTGTCTGTACTGTATAAAACGCGGTGCCTACCCAAGTGCCGTAGCATTACAAGGGTATCGCGACCCACAATGTGCCAGCCTGACGCTTGTTGAGGGCGGCCTCTCAAAATTTGTCAGGGTTACTTTTCATTCACATCGGGCGGTTGCGGCGTTGGCGCGGTGGCCGTTTACGGCGCCCTTTTCTTCGGGCAACCGAGCACTGCCCACCCCCCATGTTCTTTGGGCATCGACAACTCGCCAGGTCAGGGATGATGAGCACCAGGATGATGGCTCCCTGGGAATACTACAACGGCGGGTACGTGTCACGGTAAAATTACCCCCAATTCCGGGCAGCAATTGTGGCGACCTGCGCAAATATAACAAGTGCTGCTTGCTATACTCCAAAAAGTTGAGCAGGGCTTTTATTGGCGACGGCGACGCTGCAATGCTACAATGTAGCTATTTAACAAAGAATGTGTGCTGTACAACATCAATGCCATCAAGTATTTCTAGTTCTAAAATTAGAAAAAATCACATCTCAGTGTGTTTCCTATAAATGCAATTCGCCATGTATTTGGTATGTGGGAATGCAGGTAGGGTCGCAAATGGCAAGATGATCAGCTGTTTGTCCATTTGCGAGCCAGGGCTTCATAGTGGAGCTCGACCGCTTGTTTTTAACATGTTGACTTACATCGACAACGCAGAAATACATCAGCCGGCGGGTTGAGGTCTTCGGCCGCGAGTTTGGCCGAACGTTATCTGTTTCGTCCAGCACGCCCCTGGATTGAGAAAGAGACGGAGAAGTCGATTGCTCTTGGCGCGATATCAGTCATTTGAAAATCATCGGAGGGGTGTATGGGAATTGTTGCGTTGGAGTAATTGTAATGTAACTTTGCTGGTTAGGGGAAGGTATTGTATGTAGAATGTAGATACGTAGTACAAAGTCAAGTCGAGAAAATTCCTACCTTGAAATACCAAAGAACAAGGGACACGCACAAACAGTCCAAAATCCCCCCTCAAAAAAAAAAAAAAAAAAAAAAAAAAAAAAAAAAGAAAGAAAGAAAGCCGCCTGCCCGCGGTCGCCGTCGGCCATGTGAGATTTCTCAAAGGCCTGATCCTGGTTCTCACCCTGGCCCTAATCAGACAGAACTTGCACCATACCTTCAGAAGTTAGTGCCTGTTTGGGGTTGCACAGCATCCAGGGATCTCGCGCAGGCAGAAGTTCATGGGAAATAAAGGAGCCAGGAAAAAAAAAAAAATAACCATGATAATAACCCTTTGAGTTCAAATCCGCCTAAGCCACCATAATGGAAACAGGAAGCGAGTCTAGATGTCTCAAATACGACACCGTACAGAAGTAGTAGGTTGTCGAGTACAACATCAGCCCAACGAGAAAAAAAAAACATCAAAACCTAAAAACAAGAATAGTCACTCGGGAGCTGCTTAAGCTACCTTCTAGTCGGTATGTTTCACCGATAGCTGAAGTTCGCAGCCTCAATACAATGGGCATGTTTTCTGATCGGCTAGGTTCCGTCTCCTTAACCTACTGACCTCACCAGAGCTACGGGATGGCAACGTTCGTCCAGCTCTTTCTCGGTCCAGGAACCGCAGCTTTAGCCAAGTCATGCACAGGAGGACCTCCCGTCGAGTAAACTTTCTGCTGAACCGTTTACCCGTGGGGCACAACGCTCTTTGGGTATGCTTAAATCCTTGGGCCCTAAGCTTTTATCCGCATCGCCATTGTCCAGCCCTTCTGACATCGGCCATCGAGCTGCAATGGGAAGACCTCCGCTGCGTCAAGAGTCAGGGTAGCTATGTCATTCGATCATCCGCATCATTCTCCAGGCGCATTCCTTGCAGAACTCTAAGAAAAGAAATTTACCATTTGGGTTAGAATTTTTTTTTTTTTTTTTTTTTTTTAAAAAAAAAAAAAAAAAAAAAAGAAAAAAGCTCAATATCTTTCTGCTGCTGTCGTCACAATTAGACTAATTATTCCCGAGGCAACGTCTCGTAGTGGGGTCGTTTTATTTCACGTCTGCTGGTATGACAACGATAGTAACCTGCTAATATTCAGATACCGTCAGGTTCCAGGCCAGGTCTAGACATAGATGCAATGATACTTTCAACAGATAGCTTTAGGAACTGGGAAATATGACGATGGGTAGTCGCACGGAGCACATTGGCCAGTGCAAAAACATACTCAATTCGAGACCTTGTTCATCCAATAGTGACCTTGCTGCTAGCTTGGGTACAGGTTTGTTCCTTTGCTTTCCTATCTCTCAATATGGTAGTAAATCATAAATCGAGGAGACGAAGAGGATGGAAAAAAAAAAAAAAAAAAAAAAAAAAAAAAAAAAAAAAAAAAAAAAAAAAAATTAACCGACGGTTTCGTATCATCACGGCGTACACAATTTAATTGCGCATATGAAATGTGGCGATGCTCTTGGCGATGCCACAACATTTGTTCGATCTCGAGATAGCAAAAGCCATTATAATGCTTGGCAATTCCCCTCTGCGCAGTACATAAGGGGAAACTGTGACGTTCTCAGCCGAACGATTGGATCAAATGGCAAACGTGCGCCATGGCTCGATTCTGCCCTGCTACGTTATACTAGTAAGCCCCGCGATTGCCAAGACGTAGTCTTGGCGGGGACGTGCGGCGGTTGCCGCCTGTCACGCCAACGCCACGTCTATCTGCCGCATCTATACTGCGCCTTCTTTCATTGTTGTTTCGAAAAAAAAAAGAACGAAAAAACGGCACCTTTTCTTTCTTTTTTTTCTTTTCTTCTCCCACTTTCCTTTTTGTGTAACAACGATGGGTGAAGCCCTGGACAGCCTCGCGTGAATCGGGCGAACCGGCCCCGGGACCGATACCGCCCCCACCCTGTCATGATAGATTTCATCACTGTTGTCTATTTTCTACATCTAGTAGTTTGGCACAGTATCCCCGCATTGAGAATACCATACGTGTTTCTTGCCTGGAAGAACAAATTATCGGTGTAGGCATGAATTATGGCCCATGTGATCCTGTCTCTGGATGTAGGGTATTGGGACCGGCTATGGCTGGTTGAGTACACATGAAAAAAAAATACTTGGCAAGAATACTCTCACTGTACTTTGTCTTCTCACCGTCAAGGCATTATTTGTTGTTTCTATGTTTATCCCGCCCAGCGAAACTATTGTCCAATCATTGTTTTCGCTTGTACTGGGAGAGTTGGGCCCCCCAGTACTATGTGGCCGAATGTCCCCACTTTCCCCATGCATCTGCCGAGTGTCAATTTCTTGGTGCATTCTCCTGCTTTTTTATTTTATTTTATTCTACGATGTATTTATTTTTGTTCTCGTTTACTCCGAACAAGCACCCTTGAGTGTAGCTATCCGTAGCTTGCTTTAATAGGGCAAGCGTCTAAAGGAACACGACTTTTGAGAACCAAGCAGGTAGACGAAGCGGAGAAGACATCAGGGGTCAATCGCCACTGACAATAGCACTCAAAACCGGCACAGGCCCTGGACGGGCCCAGTTCTGTTTGCCTCTATGTGGTTTAGCCCAACGCATCGAGGTGGGAAGTCCATGCATTGTATTGACCGAAAGAGGAGTTTGGGGTGTTTATTATCATTACCAGTATTCTAAGGACATTATCACCGCGCAATTATTGCACGCTGCCAAAAGCAAAGCCCCACTTCTCACTAGCATCGCAATTTTCTGGCCCGCCGCTTTCCGCAGACCCTAACTAATACGTATTACTCGTGGTGGTGATCCCACCCATGTCTTTTTTGCTTCTTCTTATTCTTTGTTTTCTTTTTTTTTTCCTTTTCCTTTTTTTTCGTGCTCTCTTTGGGGAATGAATCTCATTGCTCGGCGCTAGTATCAGAGAAAACAGCGATGAACGGCACGGACGACCCTTTCATCAGCAAATTAGTAGCCAGTGAATGTCGCTAGCGTCTCGACCATGTACTGTACTCCTGCTTGTCGCCAATATACGGCGCGGTCAGGCAAACCTCGACCAGCGCCTCGAGTTCTGCTCATAATCATATGACCGTCCGTTCTTTTACAGTAGAAGCAATTGGATTGGTCCAGCGCTATCAGTCAGCGACATGCAACTGGCAACGGTGCGCGCATCATACTCTGTGTCAACTGCACGTATGATGCAAGCAAACGGCGGCGGAATAGAAGCTCCCTTCTTGGTCAAAGCGAAGGAAAGATGTTGATGCTGCTGCTGCTTACTTGGTTGCTTGGTTGCTACAACTTCCGCACCCATCCATTTCGATTCTTGGCATCGCCTCCACCCAAAGGCGTTGGCTATCTCGTCTACCTTCCCTGATCCCTGCACAATGTCCCCGTCCCCGCTCGCCGACCTCGCCTGTTTCCTACCTTTTGTGTTGTAGCAAGCAAAACTTGGAGGCGTTGCCTCTACCCCCTGCTCAATTGATGTCTTCTGTCTGTCTGGTCTGTGTGGGCAGTGCCCCCAGCACGGTACTTGCTTCAATAGGCAGTCGAGACGCAGGCTGTGCGCGGCAGAAGGTAATGTGTACCGTACCGTTCCTATTCAGTCTTCACATGCGTCTGAAAAAAGAAGGGACCAAAACAGCAAGAAATAATAAAATCAATAAATAAAATGCCTTCGTGCACGTTCGGCTTCTCATCCCAAAGGAGGTTAACGCCGTTGTCCCTTGAACTGTGCGTATGCGAATTTTGTGTCAATTCTGCCCTCGTAATTGCGTATTCGAATGGAGGAGGGAGGGACTGTCCCTGGACAACCCGTGCTTTTGCGTCTCTTTTTTTCGTCTCTTCGTTGGTGATCTAGTTAACGACTCCCTTTTAGACGTACATGCCTTTGGGTTGAGAGGTTGAGAGGATTGGTATCTCCAATTGTTAACTGTGCGAGAATGCCTGAGTGGGCAGACAAGAGGTCGGAGCTCCACCCACCAATCCGCCTGGCGAGATTAACCCATGGTTCGGTATTACCGTGTACGGGTGTCGTCCACGAGCCTGCAAGCCAAGGGCGGGTAGAAGCGATCACTTTTTTTTTTTTTTTNNNNTTTTCCCATGATGCATACATACAGTACGTGTCTCGCCAAGTATACCTGCGGCGTATCAAAATCGATGCTTGATGACCGATAGGAACCCAGCGATCAAAGGAACGGCGCCCACATTCGCGTAAGCGAATATAAATTGTCGGACGCAAAAAATAATAGAGACCACTTTCTGTTTGTAGTGGCAGAACGGAGAATTCAAAACGCCCAGTTAAACGGCATTCCTATCCTTTTACACCTTCAACGAAAGTGCTAAGCATCCTTGATATATATTGAAAGAAGTAGCAGTTCCTGCGATTGTACAGTTATACCTTAATTTTTCCCTTCGTTTTGTTTTGTTTTGTTTGAGTAATCATCCGGGGGAATTTTTGAAAAAGAAAAGTCAAGAAAATTATTGTCCCAAATGGTATGCTGCTTGCTAATCGAAACGCCAGTTTGCCGAGTGGGAGGATGCTTTTGGTTGCTCCAAATATACCTTTTATGGGAACAAAACAGGGGGCTTGAATCTGTCGAAACAGGATGCTACTATATTGAGGTGCACGGGGCGACGAAACCGCTTGTTGGGCAAGCAAGCTGTCAAAACGACACCGATCCTAGGCTAGTCTAGGCATAAGAAGGCAGCTACATCGGCCCAGATGAATAAATGATGGGCCGGGGCCTCGAGTTTGGCACTAGCAGGGTCGTCGGTACTCAAAAGGCCTAGTCGATCGATATGAGCCGCACTGTCTGTTTTTTACCCCCCTCCACTTCCTCTACCGGAGTACTAAAAAGGAAAAAATCGACAAGGGCAAAATGCACACAAATCGAATACTTTTCATACGGGACATTACCTACCTTGCGTACCTAAGTCGGCTAGATGACATCAGTGTCTAGCCCAATTTGTCTCCTTAGCATATCATCGATTGTAAAAGAATTCCCACCTAGAATTAGGAGAAAAAAGGTGTGTGTACTCCAGATATCGTAACATACCAGACCAGCATCGCGTTTGATGGGGAAAAGCCAAGCTAGTGAGATGGAGCAGCGGCGCTAATAAGTATAGTCCGTCCCGGTAGAAGATTTAAGTACCTGGAAAGTAGCCACTGGCGGGTCTAATTGCCCCATGGAGGTTTTTTTTTTTTTTTTTTTTCCTCGTCTACCGGTATGAATCTCTTCGATACAGCACTGCATATACACAGTTGCATATTGGTGTGGCACTGTAGACTTGGGTAAGAAGAAAAGGGGAGGATAAAAGAATTGGACAAATTAAAGCGAAAAAGAAAAAGAAATAAAAAAGAATGTACCTGCCAAAAAAGCATGAAATCGAGGGAGTGATGTTGCTTGTTCCCCGAGCCCGGGCCCACTACGTCTTGCTTGTTCGACCTTACGCCAAATCAGTACTGACTGCAAGTAGTACATCCAGCTAAAGTGCTAGTACTCACATCGCAGTACGTATGTGCTTGTTGCCCCTGACCCTGTCATGCAGGGCTCGCGGACCGCAAGACTCACCTTACATGCTTCTCAAAAAAAGCAGGGATGCGGTCACTTGAGAGCCCCGGGACTTGGAATTGGGAATCTCGTTACTTGAGTGGATGCTGGCTGTGCCGGTGTGGATATGGGGCCCAACCCAGCAAGCACCTTCGCATCGCAACAAGTGTGGTCCTGTCGCTCGCTACCTTGACGGCTCCAGTCGGACGGTCAGACTCCTCCCCCTCCACGCACACCATCTGGGTCCCAGCAGCGTGTAGCATCCCTCCCCTGCACGGCGAGAAAGAAGGCAAGCACGCACGGCTGGGAAATGATTGTTGTGTTGGATCACCTTACATAGATAGATACCTGGTACGTACATTCATTCATTCATTTGAATCTGCCTGTTGTTCGAGGCACTATCCTTGTCGTAGCGTATCTGTGTGTGGTTGATCTTCTTCCTCATCCGCTGTTGAATTTTTCTCTCTCCTTCTTTGCCTGGTCGACATTGCCCCGATCTCGCACCTCGAATATTTGATGCCCTTTTCCCATAGCTCCTGCTGCTCATTCTTTTTCCCCCCTCTGTTTTCTCCTTTTTTATTTATTTATTTATTTTTCAAAAATTCTCCGTAGCAATCAACCAACCTCCCGAGCCTAGCGTGTGTCCGCTACACCGAGTTAATGTACTGTACACAGTACTCTGCCCTGCACCCCCAAAGCATAGACCACCAACAACCCAACCACCTACTTCATCGGAGCTCTCTCTGCACCTGTTAACCCACAGCCGTGTACCTACACCTGCCTGACCTAACCTACCCACTAATTTTTTGGACCCCTTCATCCCACGCCCCCCCTTGAAGCCCATCGGATTGGGACCCCCCTCCCCAGTCGAGGCCTACTAATTGTAGTGGGCTGGGACATGGATGCGTTTTATCCCGCTCTTTTCCCTACGAAGTACGAGCTCTCCCCAGAAACCATATCAGGACATTCCCCCATCGTCCTCCTCAAGTCCACCTCACCCATCAAGTGGCTGAAGGTCTAGATTCGTCAGATTCAGCTGAGGTCCGTCCAAGCTTCTTTGCGGAGTCGGATCGATTGAGTCTGCAGCTATTACTACAACCCGAAAGCATATCCCACCTTCTCGCGTGGTGTATCTCTGTGGACGACTTTTCTTTTCATCATCCGCCCAACATCAAACCCAAACAAACAATCCTTTTACACTCCCACCACTCGGTCTTGATCCTCAACACCAAGACAGTCCACAGCCCGCCAGAGAGGAGCTAGTTAGCTAGCAGCGCGCATCAGCAAGCAGTCCTAGCCTCTGAGGGACAGAGACAGAGAGAGACAGATAATTAAGAAAGAACAGCAGCAGAAAGTGGGAGGAAGCCCGCAACCTGCCAATAGCGCAAGCTACAGCCAGACACGTCAAAAAATACGCCAAGGTCATCACGCCGTCCCGGACTAGCTCACCTAGCTTGGCCGCCTACTTGGAGTAGTCAAGCCATTCCGCCAACGCGAACGGGGGAAGAAAAAAAGACCACCCACTCAACAGATTACGGGCGGATCAGATCTGCCACCACCACCCGCTAGACCGGAACAGTCAAGCTCCACCCATTCATTCAATTGCTATACCGGTTAGAATCGACTTGAACGCGAGGGCGGCGATCTTGAAAGCCCATCCGATTCAAGCCCCCCCGCATCATCCTCGTCACTCTACCCTTTCTTCCCCTACTCTTTCCCCCCATCATTTGCTACTCTTTTTGTCAGGGCTGCCTTTGGTGATTTCAGCCAGCCATCCGCTCTACACTGAATTGTGTGGCCACGACCGCACACCGAACGACGACCGGACTCAGAGTCGAATGCCAGGGACGACAAGATCCTACCTGAGACCAGGTCCTATAAACCTGTGGCGTGCCGGTGCCCTTGGTACTTCCCCACACCAGTCTTTCCGTGTCTCTATTGCGTATACATTACCTTTTTTAGACAAAACGAGCCCACACAGGTATCTTGCCAGCCCTCGAGGTCCGTTGCCGTGGTCTACAGAGCGACCCCATTTCAACCGCCCGAGACTAGGCACCCATTTTCTTTTTTCTATCCGCGAAGCTCGCACCACGAGATTCACTTTCCTCTACACCTTTCTTTCTTTCATATCAAGCTTTCCAGACATCCGGTCGGCCACAACTGCGCACTCAGCGTGTTGACCTGAAGACACTTCTTCTTTTCTTCTTCCCGCCATCATATACTTCCGCTACTGGTGTCGCCGAATAGCTTTTCGTTTTACACTTTCAAAACGGCTGCTTCACCAGGACATTCCCCTGGTTGCCTGTAAAGCTTAAGCTTGGGCGCTCGACTATTCCAACCTTGTTCATCTGGACCTGGCGCGTGCAGCAGCCCGTCGATCCGATTCCTATCAACCAGCACACATATGCTGTAAGCTATCAAGCCCAGCAGTATCGCGGCGTTGTTCAACAGAAGTATTGTAGGTGATAACCATGACGACCCACTCCACCTTACGCGCGCGCCCTATCAGGGGGCTGTCGCATTTGCTTTCTTTTTGGCGTTTAGATCGACAGTCGACATAAGCTCACCTCGAACCACTTCTTGGTAGGCTCGAACTTGCTATACCTAGCTAGCTAGGCCCTTGATTTCCTGAAAGCACAATCGTCAACAGTTGCGATGTCGACTACGGGACAAGGGAGTCCCCTCGGGACGACCTACGAAGGGTACGTGGCGACCACATACGACGCCTTAATTCTCTTCGAGGCATGTCTCTCGGGCTATCTTAACCATGTGCCACGCCGCCCACACGACCGAGAGCGCGAGAATCTCATCCGAAGCGGCGCCATCTTCATCTACGAGGAGCATTCTTCTGGTATCAAAAGATGGACTGATGGCTACAACTGGAGCCCCAGCAGAATCCTCGGCAACTTTTTGATATATAGAGAGCTTGAGGGTCCCTTCCCACCAGGAGAGAAGAAGCGTGCCAGGAAGCCCAACAACAAGAAGCAAGGGGCGAAGAACGAAACCACGCGGACCCACGCCATGATGAACGCTGTTATGGGTAACGGCAACACCCCATTATCGGATGAACAGCAGCGGCAACAAGAAGAGCTCAGGTTACTCGTGGGCTCGCTTATTGATTCTTACCAATTCAAAATGGACGGCCTGGTCAAGAAGACAATCTCAATAACTTGGCAAGGTGTCAGCCATCACCTTGTGTCATACTACAGTTGCGAGGATGTGTTGAACAAGAGGCTCACTACACCATCAACCGACCCCAAAATCCGCAACATCCAGCCCAGGTCACAACTATATACAGGCCAAAACTTTCGCAGCCCCGTATCTGATGACTCGATGATTGGGCAACTGCAACACAATGGCTCCCTCGATCCGCATGGGATGCCACATGGATTCGCCCCAGCCGGTTTTTTACAAGCCGGCATGCCTCACCATCCGCACCACCACCCACAACAAATGCTGGCGCAAGGCTGGGGACATTATCCCGGGCATGCGCCTGCTTCTTTCGACCTTCATGTGGCGCAGGCAGGCTTGGGCATGCCGCATGGCGGGCACTTTGGGCCTGGTCATGATTTCGCTTCGGCTTATAACCAATCACATCATCGAGCCTCAGTCAGCGGTCCGGTGACGACAGTGGCTCCCATGGACTCGGGAAGGAGACACTCGACACACATGACTCTCCCGATTCACTATGAGCATGGCTTGGCCGCAGGCAGTCTCAGCGCGCCCAGTCAGAACCACGAGTCTAGCCACGGCAACGAGATGAGCCCACCAAGCCACGAGACTAACCCTCCGCACCACGGCTTGGCACACAGCCAGCCCTTTTCCAACCCTAGCGAATTCGCATACAGCGCTGCACCAACGAGTTTCGTGGGGGAGAGCCTGCTGTCATCGGCGCCTGCCACAGGCCCGACAGCACCATCTAGCGAATTCAAGACGGCCGAGTTTGGCGGTCACACTACGGATGGAATGTTTGCTAGCACAGAGCCCTTCAAAACCGAGGGATACAGCCAACAGCTGCAATACGGCAACCAAACATTCTCCATGAATTAGGGCCGATTTGTGTTCTAAGCAAGCTCATGTCTCAGAATGGCGTTTGGGGTTTTTTTTGGAAGGATGATACCTTGGGAGGCTCAGGCAATCTTTTTTCCCGTCTTAATTTGGATTATTTGGATACTACTATTCTTGCTGTACTTTTTTTTTTTCTACCCGGGGTGGACTTGACAGAGGGCATGAACACAACAACATCCTATTGTGCATATCGTATGATAGCGAAGAAGAGTCCAAAAAGGACCGAAGCATGTGGACGTACGTTCGCCTGAATACATATTCTTCAAGCGATTCATTAATTCTGCTAAACGAACATGATATTTTTACGAAAGTCGTTGGACTGGTGACCAGCGAAGTCGTCATCCTTGCTGCCATGCCAAGAACTCAGGGGCTCTGCCCCCCCCCCCCTGCTATTAAGTCACGATCTTGCGCGCCTCATTATATGGCCAATTGGATGGAGCCTGGCGAGGACAATCAAAGGCTGACCCGTAATGACTGCTGTGGAACCTGGTTCTTAGGACCTAGCTTAACCTATACAAGCTATAGTACTGGTAGTATTACCAGGTGCCTTCGGTGAGCAAATCGACGCCTTGTACAGTCTCGCAACACTGTGCGAAAAAAAAGTTCCTTAATGGCCCAAGCTCGCCCAAGCTCCCTTTCTGGGGCAATTTTGCACGTGAAGGGTGTGAAATTGAATCAGGCAAGGAACCAACGAATGATTGCCTCTTTTCCAAACCTGGCAATCGTTGGCACGTGTCTAGCTACGCAAGCAAGTAAGCAGAAGAGAAAAAAAAAAAAAAAAAACTAGGCACGACAAAGCGGCAAGCAACAGCAGCAGTAGCCGCGCGCCTCTCGAGAATGCGCTGCGTCGCATGCCAGCATTCGCGATGCAGAGATTGAGCGCCTCGTCCATGACATTGGCGGGAGGCCGCGTCTTGCCGTCATCTGTGCTGCTGATGAGGTCAATGACGAAGACTACGACGACGACGGCATGTGGTCATAATGCTCAACGCATTCTTTCCACCCTCTGTCGGCCAGCAAGCCGCTCATCACTGCCTGCTGTCACCAAGAAGAGCCTGGTGCTGCTGCCACAGCGATCGTTTTCCATCACGAGACCTTGGCTGGCGCTGGCGAACAAGGAGAACAAGGATGATGATGGGTATGTGGACTTGAAATTAGCCCCTTAATTTTTTTTTTTTTTTCTCTTTGTCACTGCCTTTTTGGCCCATTTACTCGTGCCAGCTCCATGACGCAGAGCGCCCGACATGATTGATACAGTGAACGACTGACTAACATGTAATGGCCAAACTTTGTTTAATGCCCCTTATCGCCACAGTCAAAGAGCGACAACCGAGCAACAGACAAAGGTTGGCAGCGCTGCAGCGCCGCTGGCAGCAACGCCGGCTTCAGGCAAGTCTGTTCTGGCGCGGGAGAACATCTACACAATCCCCAACATCTTGACGGCCTCGCGGCTGGTTATTGCGCCCTTTATCGGATACTGCATCGTGAACGACTACCATGCCACGGCCTTGGGCCTCTTTGCCTACGCCGGAGTCTCGGACCTGCTTGATGGCTGGATCGCCCGACGGTGGAATCAGGGTACCGTCGTTGGTACCATCATTGATCCAATGGCTGACAAGATGCTCATGATGGTATTGACTGTTAGTCTGGCTGTCAAGGGTGCTCTCCCGCGTGAGTTCAGTCTCATTTTTCCCCCTTCCTTTCTCGCACCCTTCTCGCTTACTTCCAACCCACCAAATTACAGAGGGGCAGGTGTGAGTCTGGTTGGATGAGTGCGCGCTAGTCCAGGCTTCAAGGCTGTGACAGGTGCCTTGCTTATACCCTGACTCTATCAACCCTGCATATCCCTTGTATAAGCTCGTAACATCACACCCATCCCTCTCTTATGCTCGCCACTCCCAGATGTGGTCAGTTTAAGAGTGTTCACCAACCTTGCCTGCCTACCTGTGTATCTTTGTTGGATTATCGAGGTCCGGACACTGGCTCACATGTGTGTCGTTCATAACCACGTAGTCTGGCTTGTAACTCTCATCATTGGCCGCGATGTTGGTCTCGCATTGTCAGCCATATATTACAGGTGGGTCTCCCTACCGCCACCAAAGACCTTCATGCGATACTGGGACTTTTCGCTGCCCTCTGCCGAGGTGCGGCCGACAACAATCAGCAAGTACAACACCTTTCTGCAGCTGGCTCTCATGGGGTTGACCACCACTGCCCCTGTGGTTCCATATGATCTTGATGGGGCACTGGCTGTCATGCAGTAAGTTTGTCCTCGCATGCCGAATTTTTTTTTTTTTTTTTCTGCACCCACAAACCCCTTGGGCCGGCTTGGGACGCATGTCAACTAGCCTATGCTTATCGGTATTGTGGGTACCTGTCTGCCTGAGCCGGGTCTACGGACTTTGACCCTACCTGCACGTCTATGACTAACTACATTACTATCTTCGTTAGTTGGGTTGTGGCCGTCACGACAGTCTGGAGTGGCGCTAGCTATGTTTTCAGCAAGGACGCTGTGAAAATTCTGTCTCAGGCAAAGGCCGCCGACAAGAAGCTGAAGTAGCCCTGAGTACATGTGGCAAGGAGGGGGCGTGGGTGGTTGATAGTTCGCGGAATTAAATACGTACGTACCTAATGATGAGACTAGATAGCCTAAAGTCTAAAGTCTAAAAAGTCTATACTATTTTCACCCTTTGGAGACCCACTGCGAGATTTACCTCTAATACGACAGCATGCAAGTATCCCAAAAAGGTCGAGATACGTCATTGTGTCCTGTAACGACACGCCCAGCTTTTTCCTTTTCTGGACCTCCCTCCGTGTCTGGCTGGACCATTCATACACCGATTCGCTGTGTTTCGTGACGGGCAGCAGAGGCGTGACACGTTACTCGAGAGACAAAGCTTACATTGGAAGCTCGACTGACTTAGCTGTCTGACTTGGTCGTAGCTACTCTCGTCAGTCGAGGCGGGCAACAACCAAGAACAAAGGTTTGGTACCGCGGGTTGCGCGGGCAGTATCAACACAACGCGGTCGCATCGATACCCTCAACTGGCCTGAATATGTTTCATTTATAAGCTTTATCCGTCTTTCTCATTCGGCATTCCTCAGGTACCAAAGTTTAAGAAATAGAAGAATATAGATGAGAGAGAAGGGGAAAAAAAAAAGACTTTTTTCCAGGGCTGGACAAAGTTTGCCGGGCCGTAGCGGATTCGACCCTAAACGGGGGGGAGGGGAGACGGAAAACAAGGCAAACAACCACAATGGAAATAATCCAAATCTGCGACGTGGGGGCGGGCATATGCCAAGGTGTGAGAAAACGAAAAAAGAAGACAAAAAAAAAAGGGCGAGGACATGTCTGATCAAATGTGCATGGTCTGCTTGTGGCGAATGGCAGCTTGCCATCAACGAAGCAGATTAATGAACCCGTCGTTCCTTCACCACACATGCCCGTTCTCTACGACACTCGGTACCGTATAACCAACACGATACTCCCCCATCAAGTGCCACTGCAGCCCTGTGAAAATCTTTTGGGGTCCAGAATGCTCCGGCGGAGCTTTAATTTTTTTTTTTTTTTTTAGAGTTTAGCACCGTTTCCCCTCGTTTTTTTTCTTCTTCTTCTTCTTCTTCTGCGTGTAAACAATCGTCAGCTCCAAACCCGACCGCAGCATTACCGTCCGGTGTTTTAATTTTATTCACTCATGACTCTTATACAATCACTACCCTCCCTACAGTACCTCCGACCGCGGCGTCAACGGTAGCCCCCAAAGAGCTAGCATTGCGTAGGATTACATGGTTTCTATACCTAATCTGTAAGCTCAATACATACTACCACAATGGTATGTTTAGATAATAGTCGTTACATAATGTTACAATTGTCTCGTGGGTCATACTTAAATACACAACAAGCTCTCTCCCCCGCACACGCCCCTCCTGAGACCAGGGTGCAGCCCTACTCGCGTTTGCTTTGGGGTTAGCAAGAAACTGGCTTCCAGCTTACGAGAAACGTGCCTCTGTCCGCAGGGAACTGGCCTATGCAGCCAAGGGCGATGCATCCTCGATCCCGGCAGCAGCATCTTGCTCAGGCCAGACAATGCGGCTGCTATCCGATTTCTGCCCGTGATTCCGCCTAAGGTACAGCAGCAGATTGAAGGCTCCCGCGGGTGTCATACCCTCCAGCCTCTTGACTTGACCCATCGTCTCAGGTCTGGTCGCGGAGAGGGCCTGCCTCTCTGCGATGCTGATTCCCGACACGGAGTCGTAGTCGATGTTGGGTGGCAGAATTAGCCCCTCGTCCCGCAAGGCCCGGTCGCGTATCCTCTCGTCCTTCGCGACGTAGGGGGCATACGCCGCTTCTACGGCCACGCGCTCCCTCACCCTGCGCGAGTATTTGTGCAGGTTGGGGAATTTCTTGGCGAGCACGCCATCATCCGAGGTGATGTCGACGCCACGGCGGACAATATCGAGCCCGTTGATGGGGCTGCTGGAGGAGCGGACCGATTCGAAGCCATCGCGCTGCCAAGACTCAGCACCCTGAGCGATCGAGGCCAGCACTTCGGTCAGTTCGCCTATTTGTTCACGCTCCGACTCGAAGCTCGCCCAGCGTGAGTCTGACACGACCCCCCAGGCGCGACCGCGGGCCGTCAGCCTCGAGTCGGCGTTGTCGGCGCGGGTAGACATGCGGAACTCGGACCGTGAGGTGAACATGCGGTAGGGCTCCGAGACACCCTTGGTTACCAAGTCGTCGATCATAATGCCGATGTAGCCGTCGGCGCGGGTCAAGGTTGCCGCCGGCAGGCCCATTGCGGCGCGTCCGGCGTTAATACCTGCGACTATGCCCTGTCCTGCCGCTTCTTCGTAGCCGGTGGTGCCGTTGATTTGGCCAGCCAAAAACAAGCCGGATATGGCTTTTGTCTCAAGTGATGATTTAAGTGACCGTGGATCCACGTAGTCGTACTCGACCCCGTAGCCTGGCTGCAACATCTTGACCTTCTCCAATCCAACTATGGTCCGGAGAAGTTGCTCCTGAGCCTCGGCAGGGATAGTCATGGATAGGCCATTCGGGTAGATCACATCCGTATCGAATCCTTCCGGTTCAAGCCAGACTACATGCGAATCTCTTTGGGCGAAGCGAATGACCTTGGCCTCAAGAGAGGGGCAGTACCTCGGCCCCTTGACCGTCTCTCGGATGTGTATTGTCTTGTCCAAATTTGCCCGCACAACGTCGTGCGAGGCTTGGTTTGTGTATGTCATGTGGCACAACAGTTGGTTCTTGACTGCGACGCTGTTGTTCATGAAGCTGAATGGCATCGGCGGCTCATCGCCACCATGTTCCTGAAGAATGCCAAAGTTGATTGTCTTTTTGTCCAGACGCGGCGGCGTGCCGGTCTTTAACCTTCCAAGCTGAAACCCGGCGTCTCTCAGAGATTTGCTCAACCCAAACGTCGCAGCCTCGCCCATGCGACCTGACGGGAAGGCCTCCAGCCCAATGTGTATCTCCCCGCCCAGGAAGGTCCCCGTCGTGATGACGACCTGGTTCGTCCTGATCTCCTCCCCGGACGCGAGCCTCACGCCCTTGATCTTGCCCTTGGCACCGGTGCTCGGGTCCGGGTTCTCGCCGACGATGATGTCGTCCACGCTGTCGAGCACGACATCCAGGTTCGGGTACGAAAGCAGCTCCTCCCTCATGTGCTTCTTGTAGAGCTCGCGGTCGATCTGGGCGCGCGGTCCCCAGACGGCAGGTCCCTTTTTGCGATTAAGCACCTTGAACTGCACGCCGGCCTTGTCGACCACGCGGCCGGCCAGGCCGTCGAGCGCGTCGATCTCGCGGATCATGGTGCCTTTCCCGATGCCGCCGATGCTCGGGTTGCAAGAGCAGGTGCCGAGGTTGTCCGTCTTTGGTGTAACGAGGGCCGTTCGCGCGCCGGCTCGGGCCGCGGCCGCGCAGGCTTCGGCTCCGGCATGTCCGCCACCGATGACAACGACGTCGAAATTTCTGGGTGCGACACAAGATATTGCAGATTAGAATGGGGAGGTTATTTCAAATAAAAAAAATAAAAAAAATAAAAAAAAGAGGAGAGCGGTTGCGCAGCAAACATGGATCGCATACCTACCTTGCGTGCTCCGACACAGTCGCAAACGTTCGCCGTCGTCCTGCTCGAAAGGCTGCGCTGAAAATGAGCCGCCCCGGGCGAACAATGCCCGCCAAGACCCGCAAGCTGGACACCGTCATTGTGCCCCAATCCCAATTATGCAGAAAGAACCCGCACGCCGTTGCTGTGTTTTGCGAGTATGCGGCCCAGACCGGATCACTTGACTATGCATACCCAAGACGAATATTGAGTGTAGACAAATACCCTGTTGCCCGCCTGGAACTTTTTGAAGGTTTTTTATCGATTGTGTCTAGCGTGTCGACCAATTAATTTGGCGGCGTTTGGCGTGTCTACCAACCCTAACCCTGTTCTGTCCTTGTATACCCCTTATGCAGTGCCTGGCCGCCCAGATTCCTTTCGGGTAGATGCCTGCTAAGCCAGTCTACCTAACCACCAAAAATGCTTGAATCTGACCGTCATGGGTGATGTCTTCGTCGGTTATTATTTATTGATTGACTGTCAGGAGTGCGAGTCCCACACCTATATACGCACTTCTATCTACGCCCTATCTCCTTCCTCAACCGCCCTGCAGTAGTCGTTGGTGGCGGCTCTGGCCAAGACATCACAGCATCTTCCACCTCCTCCAGGAAACTGTCCGCATTATGTATTGTTGTTCCACCCAGGACCACCCTTACCCCGGGTGTCGAGGCGTTAATTCCTGCAACCGTCTTTGCCTCCTCGTACGTGGCACCCCCGACCATGAACACAATGATATCCTGGGGCTTGTCTCTTGTCGTGGCACCTCCCTCGACAAAAGGGTATTGCTGGTCCCGAAGCTTGCCTTTGATGAGATTCTGCAGCGTCATTTCCAACCTGGGTGAGTGCATAGTGTAGACGTTGTCAACACCCTTCAACCCCTTGAAGGCCTTGGCCCCTGAAAAGATCCCTGTTGACTCGAAGATGTCCGTTATGCCGCCTGCGGCCTGGGACTGCGAGACCGAGTTCTGGTAGTGGAGGACCTTGGTTACCAAGTCTGCCCTTCGCGGAGAGACACCGCCTGCTGCAACCAGTAGATCCACGAGCATCGGCAACGCGCTGGATGGATGCTTCTCATATCGTAGAGCATACAAGGTCACGAGACCAACCTTGTGGTCAGCCGTTACTGCCGGGTTTTGAATGAGTTTTTGAACACTCTGTTATCGTTAGCTTTTCTGCCGCCCTGACAAGCTTTCGAGATATGAAATCCCTCCATGGCAATGAATATCCAGACTTTCTTACCTTGAGATCTGCTGCGTGATTGTCGTTGCAAGCCAAACTTTGCTCACACTCGCTTACCTCGAGTAGGTTCTCCTCACCCACACGCCTACTCAGCTCCGACATCAGATGAACATGTTTGCTCACGTTTCCCGATAGTTTTCGAAACTCGGGGTATTCCTCCACGAAGCGCTTCATGTCTGCGATGGACTCGAGCTGGACGTTGTTCTTGTGCTTTGTTTGGAACTGCTCAACGTAGTCCTTGACGTTGGATCCCAGGTCGCCAAAATTCAAGTACATGTTCTTTTTGAAGAACGGGTCTTGGTCTTGCGACAAGACGATTTCCTTCAGGTCAGGATTGACATTGCCCACATCGCTGAGATCTACTCGTCCATTCCTGATACCAAGAAGCTGATGGACCATGGCTTGGTATGTCCACTGGCTCAGGAGCGGTGTTATAGGATCATCGCGTCGGTCAAGTATGAGCAGTATGGGCGAGGTATCGACCTTCCGAAAGTCAAAAAGCTGACTCTCTTGCGTCATGTGATATCGCACCTCAGTGGCCAATTTCTTGGTCATCAGGCTGCTCTTCTGGTACCTGATCAGGGGTTTCTTCTTCAGAGCCAAAAGAACAGCGAGAATCCCTTCCGTGGCGCGTTGCAGCGAGTCTGCGTTCCACATGTTAGGATCGGTACTCCATAATCTATTCTGCGGCAGGGTGAGGTTGAGGGAAAAGAGGTCTGGGTTGATGACGATGAAGTCGGCAAAGTGCTCCTGGACGGCCTTGACAACTTCGTGGTCGTCCGCCTCGGCTAGTCGTTCCAGGGATGACTTCTTGACAACGTTGCTAAAGTATAGGTAGTATTCTCCGTACTTTGGTTCCCTCAGTTCGTCGATCAGGAACTGTATGGAATCCGGAGATGGGCGCACAAAGCAGTAGCATCGCAGGTGGCGCATCTTCTCCCGGTTGACATTATCCAGACGGTCGGTCAAGTAGACCTCGTGGTTCAGTAAGGTCGACTGCGTAACGGCTGTTGACAGGATTGGGACGGTGTCTCTGTCCAAGAGCAAGATCTTCATCTTGGCCGACTGCGTCCCCGTCGTGCTATCACCGGTCGATATCATCTTGGTGATGTAACCGGAGACGGCTTGAACAACATCCATCCTGAACCAAGCTGGCCTGCCTCTTGGGCAGGCAGTCCGCTCCTCTGAGCTCGTTGCCAAGTAAAGTGCTACAAAGCAAGACTGGCAGAAACAAAGCGCCGAATTGTTTGCACCGCGACGCTTCCCGCAATTGATTGATGAAGATGGGCTGGATTTGATCTCTTTTCTCGGTTCCAAAGTCAAGCGGCTGGCGATATATCTCGTTGCTTGGTCGTTTGGATTGCAGGGTACCGAGCGTTGGAATGAATCTGTTCTCACCGACAGCAAATGAATGTAATTCAAACGAAGCCAAATATTGCAGCGTAAACAGTCTCCAAACTTTGATTAATTTGGCAAGAGAGAATTATAGAGCTAATGCCTCAAACCCAAGCGTTTCAAGCCTTGACGTATCTCTCAACGCTGATGAAGCTGTACCGTGTTACCGATCAAGTTATTATTGGGGCGAACACAAGCTCTACTGACACCGTGACGATGCTGTGGAGCGCCGCTGCTCGCCGCCGGAAGGAGTGGCCGCATCAGCATCCCGACAGACTGGCCCCACTGACCGCGGGGAATGAATGTGGGGCGGGCATTCAGGCTCGGGATTGAGGTCACGTCACTGCGCCGACAAAACTCAAGAGGGTTCCATACAAATAGTCAACGATATGACAGCTACTTCGTACATGCCCGAAACACCCACTGGCCTGTGTCTTGCACATCCTCTCCTCCCAATTATTGGCAACAATGTTTCTTGCCACAAGTCGCAGCTATGACACCAGATTCCTGCCCTGTTCGGCCTGAACCAACGTAAGCTCTATCCCATCGCAGCTGCGTCCCAGGCCAGGCTTTCGCGGAGAACATGTAGCACTGACATATCTCCAAAACAATGCGCTGTGCGCAACTTGCCCAATTTTAGACTATCCTTCACGCAAGGCCTAATAGTTGGGCAGCTATCGGTCGTCCTTTTGATTGCAGCCTTCATCAAGTTCTTTATTTTCGGCGATCCTCCTTCCCCAGAAGAGACGGCAAGCCTACGCGCGAGCGAACGACGATCCCGCACACTAGCCCATAAAAAGTCTCTGTTGAGCCTCAGGACATCAAACCAGCGGCCTGGCAGCCAGCAGCAACAGCAATCCGTGCTCAATAGGAAGAAATCCAGCATACTCCGATCCGGCCCACCGTCCCTGACCATAGGCTCGATCCTCAACAAGACATACTACAGAGTTGAAAGCCACCAGCCCGAGAGCTTGGACTGGTTCAATGTGCTGGTGGCGCAGACTATTGCTCAGTTTCGCAGCGATGCCCAGCACGACGATGCTATCCTGACCTCCCTGACAAAGGCCCTCAATGGCACCAGCCGCCCTAGCTTCCTCGACGAGATCCGCGTCACCGAGCTCAGCCTGGGCGAAGACTTTCCAATATTTAGCAACTGCCGCATCATCCCCGTAGACGAGGATGGCCTTGACTTTGGGCCTGGGAAGGCTTTTGATGCAAACATGGCGACCCGCGACGGTGGCACCCTGCAGGCTCGCATGGACGTGGACCTGAGCGACATGATAACCCTCGCTCTGGAGACCAAGTTGCTTCTCAACTATCCCAAGAAGCTCACCGCTGTGCTGCCCGTCGCTCTCGCTGTTTCAGTGGTGCGCTTCAGCGGCACGCTTGCCATATCATTCATCCCAAGTAATCCGAGCCAGTCCACGCCAACCAAGATGGTGTTCAACTTCCTCGATGATTACCGCCTGGACTTCTCCATCCGCAGCCTTGTCGGCAGCCGCTCGCGCCTCCAGGATGTGCCCAAGATCGCACAGCTGGTCGAGTCACGGCTTCACCGCTGGTTCGACGAGCGTTGCGTAGAGCCAAGGTTTCAGGAGATCCCGCTGCCTAGCATGTGGCCACGCAAGAAGAATGCTCGAGGTGGCGACGATGCCATTGCTGACGTCGAGCGTTCCATGAGCAAAGCCAAAGGCGCCGATGTTGCGCGGGATCTTAGGAGAGAGGTGCTGGTCGAGGCCGAGGCTCGCCAGGCCGCACAGAGGGATTCCCTTAGATACAGGAGACCGCGTGCCGACGATGCTTTTCCTATGCCGGGATCTCTGGCTGTGGACGATTGACGTTGCGAGGGACCTGTCCATATAGATGATTATCACTAACACGAGAAAAATGATTCAAGGCAAATAAACTATCTGAACCGGATGTTTTTGTTGGGCCCCTCCTCTGTTCACCCAAAGCATCACACAAAGGTTTACAAGTGGACTCGAGATAGAAGTATCGAGACAAAGGGAAACATAACAAGAAACTACACCGACTGATGACTATTTATGATCCTAGAGTGTTAAAAAAAAAAAAAAAAAAAAGATCAAGCTACAGCTTGGGATATAAAGATGTAGAAAAGCTCCGAAAACTACGTGCCATCTCTATAGACACATTAGCACCAACATTGAAAAGTCCGGGATGTCAGGTCCATTCTACACAAGTGCTTTTGTTCAACATTAAAATATAAACCCGCTTCGGCATCGACCACTCCTCTGTTCATTTTTACCGAATGGAAGCAAGCTCTAGGGGGCTTTTGGTAAGCGAAAAGATGTTCTGATAGAACAGAACGGCCCCGGTCACGAGCAGCACGTAGTAGGCCACCGTGAGCCCCGTGGCCTTGGGCTGCGGCTTCTGTCCATCCCCGGCAAGCTCTCCAGCGGTAGCGGGCGGCTCCACGCGGCCCCAAAGCCTCGGCAGGCCCATTGAGTTGCAAAAGGCGTGGATCAGACACACGCTCAACAGGCTGCCGCCCCTGAGGAAGACAAAGGTGGCGTATGCGCCAAACAGCGTGGTAAAGCAGAACTGGAAGACGGACCTCAGGGCGGCGGCGCCGACCGGCACTTGGGGGTGCGATATGCGGAACTCGTAAAAGTGGTTCATGTGGGCGAGGCCAAAGATGATGGGCGTCAGGAAGATGGTCTTGGTGACCGAGGTCTTGGCAAGCAGCATCAGAGGGATGCCGGCGGAGCGGAAGAGGATTTCCTCCGTCACGGGGCCCTGTTCAAGACGGTATTGACTGGTGAGCACGTGATTTAATATGTCAAGAGATGGATATGAATAGAAGGATTCTTACGGCAACGATATTACGCCACGTTGTCCACTCGACAAAGAGCTCATACACTGGCGTGAGGGCGATCCACTCGCGCCAACCGCGCTCGACCACAAAATACTCAAATAGTGGCCCCAGAAAGAGAAGCATGGTCAGGGCGAGAGATTTGGCGGTCTCGACAAGGCCCACGGGCCAGTACCCCATCATCCGTAGGGCGCCCAAGGGCGAAATCTGGCCATACTTGGTAACGACGTAAAAGGTGGCCACGGAGCAGACCAGGCAAGATATCAGCACTGAGGTGATGCGGGCCCGGATGACGGACGGGGCATCACGGGACAGCTGAGCGGACGGCCTGGTGCGATGTGAGAGATAGAAAGGCACCACATAGATACAAGTATAGAGGATCTAAAGGGTCTCCCATAGTACTTTGTGAGCATGTTATGGTAGGCATTAGGGAGGCAAAGACCAACTTTGGGAGATAAAGGTGTCGCATAGACAACTCCAACAAAATAGTTGGCATGTAGAAACATCACATGTAATAAAATGGACCGACTTACGAGTAGCAGGACGGCGGTACGGGTGGTGATCGGTGGTGGAGTCTCTACCGCTGTCACACAGTTTCACGTCAGCAAGGCACGGGGATTTCCGACGAACTCAAAGTCATGACAGGGTTGACGGCGTCAAAATCTCTGTGGCCATGACAGAGTCCAAGGAGCATTGCATATACTCACGCTTCTTGCCAATGAGCTTGTCGAGAATACCTCGTACAGAAGGCATCGTTTTGGCGTTTGATGTGGGATTTTGTGGCGCAATTCTGGCCCCAGTCGATTGTATGGGTTATAATTGCCAATGCCCAAAGATCACACTTAAAATGAACGACCTTAGAGAAATAAAACGAAAATAGACTATTGATTGGATCACTGGACACCACGTAGAACAGAAATTTGTCGGGCGCTTATGCTA
The DNA here is from genome assembly GCF_004337985.1 of Pyricularia pennisetigena. Taxonomy (NCBI): domain Eukaryota; kingdom Fungi; phylum Ascomycota; class Sordariomycetes; order Magnaporthales; family Pyriculariaceae; genus Pyricularia; species Pyricularia pennisetigena. The sequence continues at coordinate 1,959,565 of NC_043741.1, forward strand.
AAGATTGACGGCGAAAAATTGACAGGCAAAGAATAAACGACAGAAAATAAGATCGACCGTGCTGCGGCCTAAGATGCGGAAAATTATGCAATGCTGTTTGGATGGAAGTGGCCTGGCCTGCCTGCAGGTTGGATTGTACTGCACAGTACTCGGTAGCAAGGAATTGCCTGGAGTCAAGGGAGTTCCCAGTATTGGCATCGATAAGAGTGGGATTTCTGTTCCCTTCCCTTGCGTGCCCCAAGTCACTGGGAAATGACCATTTGAGACAGAAACAGAATATAGGAATGAAAATAAATAAACAAATAGCAAGATCGCATCTGGGAGCAGATTGTTGATTTTGTGTTGTTGTGCTATTTGTTGCCTGCCAGCAACAAACATTGCCAAGGCCCAAATTTACCCGTACGGACACTTCATTCTATGGTGGGGGGAACATTTCTTCTGTTCAGAACTTCAGACTCCAAAAGGACGGATGGACCAGGGTCCCACACAAAGGGGGCCAGGCGATTGTCAAAATGTGCTGGATGGATTTATCAAAGCCCAATTTTAGGACCCATTCGCTGCTTGGGGTAACTTCTTCCGTCCACCCACTTGCCTACCTTTTCACGGAAGCTTCCATGGCAATTAGGTCGGTTGCCGTACTTGGTTGAAGAATTGCTATTGCCGAGAGTGTATTACGTAGGAGCCCTACTTAGTATGCGGTACGAGTGTTTCTCTGGCGTCCTGGCGCTAAAGATTGAGTGAGTGGGTGTTTGTGTTCCTGGCGTGAAGATTTTTACGAGTAGTATCCATGTCCACAAGCTCGAACCTTAGGATATAGCTGCAAGCGCGCGACTATGTGGCATGCAAATAGCCTATTCTAGAGCAGAAGCTATGGGATTTTCCCTGGCTCTACTCCGTCCTGAAAAGACGTTGCACACGGGCTGATTGAAAAATCAGAAGAAGAAAAAAAAAGAAAAGAAACGACAAGAAAGATCAAATGCATGACAGTCACCTTGCGTCAACCAGAATTAATTGAGGACAAACTGGATTTTCGGAGGGCGCAGTCAAGGTCCTGAACCAGTACTGATTACAGCTATCTTGGTAACATCAGGACCAGCATGATCGTCACACAGACTCTACAAATCACATACGCAGTAGCAATTTTCTGTCTCCCTTTAAATGAACCGACAGGGGTGGAGCTGACACGAAGAACTCGCGACGCCGCGTCTCTGCAATGAGGTTGGCTGAGATCCTTTGCCCAATGGGCATAGGCACAGGCAGTGGGTGAGCTCCGCTCCATTGTGGGCTTGTGGGCTCTGGGTCTGGGGGCCCAGAGCGGGATTTGACAAGGTGAATTTGGAAGGGCGACAAGGCGGCCAGATACGGCGGAGCTGTGGTAAAAAGTTAGAACTGGCTTGACTAATACTTTTTTTTTTTTTTTTTTTTTTCATTGCAGGGGGCGCAGCCTTCTTGGTCTTCACTCTGGAGGGCGAGAAGAATCTTCCCTCCTCTTGCGGGGAGTCTGCAGGGGTTTTCACCTCCTGATGATAGTAGGGGAGGTATTATAGAGAAAAAGAAACTGGGCCACTGGGGCTTTATCATGTCGGATCGCCAATCGCCGATTCGAGTCTTTATGTGCGAGCATTAAACATCTAGACTAGGTGGCACGTATAAAATAAACTGTGAAGCGGTTATTGAAACCAACAGATATGCAACCGACGCCTAGGACTAATACATAGCTGCAGTTTGTCGTTGGCCAACAACCAGTAATTTTCGGGGTCTCGTGCGGCGTTGCAACTACTCATGTCCCAAATTTGGACCTGCAGTAGTAGAGTTCCTTTGCAGCTGTTATTGATGCAGGGAGATGGGGTCCGGGACGTGCATCGCTATTCAGGATGGATCTTGGGTACTTAGCGGGAGAGGTGACGATGGTCGATTTGCACAAAAAATCTTTTCCGTGTCTTTGCTCTTTGCGGCATTTGATATTCAAATCCCCACATTTAACATGCGAGAACCGACCTCTTTGATTATTACGACTTGTTAATTTTCTTCGCCCAGGGTTCCATGGCTCCCACCGCCATTTGGTACATCAGTTGGCAGCTCGATGCGGAAGATGCATAACTATGTCACACCGAGGCATCAAAACAAAGTCCAAGGAAGCTGCTTGTCAGTTGTCCGTGCCTGTTTAGAAAACAAAACAAAACGTTGTGAGGGGTTTGGGCACCTCTATATAAATCAGAAAGCACAAAAACCACGACACATTGTGTGCGCAGACGACCGGTTTTTGTTCCATGCTATCTATGTCTGCTTCTAGCGCCCTGCACCACCTCATGGTCTGGCGCGCCGGTGGCTGCACTAGGAGCATTAGTAGCCCGCGGGCCGCAACCACGGCGCCCATGCATTGGGCTGTTGGACTGTACTGTGTGATACTATACTGTAATTACCGTAGGTTACGGACTTCAAAAACCAAACCAGAATATTCCAAGAACATACTTTGTAGATAATGTCACAGTGCAGCTCCCATCATGCAGGTTCATGTACTCAAAAAAACAAAAAAAAACGAATGCAACGATGAAATAACACGCGAGCGAATCAGATGACAGTTCCTTTCTCCATCTGAACCAACCAGGCGGTCAAAATTCAAAATGTACTACGGTCCTTACTGGTTTTGGTCTGAATGGTTCGCGCTCGTGTGGCCCTGTCGCCCAGCCCTGGATGTTCCTCCTGAGGTCTGCATGGCTCGAGCAGCCGCATTGCTCTCGTCCAATGGATCGACCTAGTTCTTCGCTCAAGTTTCCGGTGGACAGACCCATCCCGGATGATGTACCAAACGTTTTGGTGGACTCTCCGATGCACACACCCTGGCCAAGTACAGCCGCGCTATTTGATGCGGCGTACCTTTTATCCTGTCGCCTCCTGCCTGCCACCTTTAGCTAAACCAGAATGAGACCGAGACAGGTAGAGAAGAGGAGGAGAGCGATCAGGGAAAAAGAGGAGCTCTCCCAGTCATTGTAATATGCAGCACCCCATCCCCAAGTTTTCCTTTTGGACAGTTGCTTTCGTTTGTCAATTCTTTTTGTCCTCGGTGAATGGTGTGTTCGTTGCTTGGATGGGAATCCCTAGTCCGACCTGACCAACCCGCGTACGTTGGCACGAGCAAAGGGTCATCTCATCGACCAAAACGCGCCAGTCCGGTTGATATCATGCTAAAGCAGCATTTCCCCGGCAGCCGCACGTCCAAGTCGATATACCCTCCTCGCCGCTAATAAGGTCGACCCCCATACTTTGACCACCAGCAACCCTTTAACCCTTCTTTGACTATCTTTAATCCCATTTGGACTTTATGCTCCTACACGTCGCTCTCTTTTTAGACTCAGTCGCACGCTCCCTACAGAACATTTCCATTTATTTTTTCTTCTTCTGTTTCTTTTCCCGTTATTCATCATTCCGTCTCTTTTTTTTTTCTTGTCCCCTGATTGCCACAAGAAACGTCACGACAACGCCCTGGGTTAGTGTGTGGAAATTGGCTGTACTGTACTATCGATCTCTGGCGCCCACACGAACGAATAGCGACCAACGAATTTTACGATCGCCGAATACCATCGCCTGGCCAATATCCCCGCAAAAGCGCGGGTGAGCAACTGTTCTTTTTCTTTTCTGCGGGTAAAATACGGCTTCATAAAGACGAAATTACGATAGCACGCAGCGAAAGGGACCTTTTTCTTGTTTCCTTTCAGGACGGCAGTTGCCCTGGATTATTATTAATGACAACGACGACCAACGAAACTCAAAACGACCTTTCTGCGACACGAAAACCTACCTGTACGACGGAAAGCAGCAGTCCCTAGCAACAGGACAGCCTTAACGACTCATCGATTGCCAGTTATTATCTATTTGTCTTCGCACCAGAGAAGGCACCGGCGATTCGGGACTGACCGATTTGGACTTCATTGGACTGTACTAGCTGGCAAGTCTAGAACTTAGTCAGAACTGGCGGAGCACCGGAAAATTCTTGTCCTACTGTGGGCTAGGCTTATCATATCGAATCGAATCGAGGTCGAACATGGCCATGATCTAAGCCTCTTGCCATTTCTGTCCTGACCGCGCAAAGACCTCAAATCACGGGACCGCACTGCACGTGCCTGGTCCCGGACGAGAGGTTCAACGGAAATGTCGGGGCCACCACCGCCACCAAAGGACCAAAACTCACGGCGAACGTCTGCCACCAGCAGCAACTCTCAATCAAACAGCAGCAGCCATGGCATTCGCATCGTCCCCTACACGCCACCAAAGATTGTTCATGGTCAATCTGAAGGTTGGGGGGGAGGAGGGCGGCGCACGGCGAGCCAATCGTCGGTCGCATCGTCCTCGCAGCACCAGCAACAACAACAGCAACAGAAATTGTACAATGAGCGCCCTCAATCGCTATTGCTGCAGCAGGCACAAGCACAGCCACAGCCACGCTACAGCTATCCACAACTGCCAAAGCCCGAACCTGCTTATTATCAAGGCTCTGGGGGCGAAGGCAGCCGCGGCCAAGGAAATTCAGCAAAGCTCGTCTCGGCTAATCGATTGGCCGATACCAAAGGGGGTCTGGTTTCAGGCACGAAACCAGCCGCACCACCAAGCGAACCAGCAACCCCTCCACCAGCCCCTGGTGCAGGGCCACCATTACTTGGCCCCCGCGGCTCTAATTTCATTGCCCTTAATGCGCAATTACACGAACCGCACCCACCAGCGCGCCAATCCTCGAAGCGTCACCTGTCAGTGCCTCCCTCATCAAACTCGGTAGCATCTAGCAGTAGCGATGGCGCGACCGGCTCTTCACGCCCAAAGTCGCGGCGCCGCAACTTTGTCGCCATTCATTCCGACAAGACATTTACCCTAGTGCCCCTCGCCAAGACAGGCTTCTTTGACAGCCAGACCAACAGCACCACAAGCGGGCGCACCAGCGTTGCGAGCCACGGCCTGTCTTCGGACCCAGGGAGTCTCGGCAGCCGCAGCACTGTAACATCTCCACCGCTGTCCATGTCAACCGTCAGGTCCTCCGGCTCGCATGAAGGCCTGTCAGACGCTTTTTTCTCAGACGCTTTCACTGATGATCGTCCCAATTCGCCAGCCAGTTCTGCGGGCACTATCCCTGAGCGGACCCATGACGCGAGTCCACCCTCCCCCCCTGCCACAGCCGTTGCCCAATTAGACGATGATCTTATTGGCCCGCAATCTTCTTCACCCTGGAATTATCGGATGGTCGGCGGCTTGAGGAAAGTTCCCAGCACACCTCAACCTACTCGCTTTCAACCATCTGATGATCGAGACTCGAGTTTATCGCCGCTACTCGACACATCTTCGACCCCAACTTCCGACCCCGAGAAGCAGCACGCTCCTCCCGTACGCTCCCTAATTACCAAAGAGTCCTTTGCATCCGTCCAGACCACCTCCACCTTCTCCGACACCGCCAACTACAAGGTCTACTCTCAGAGCTCTCCGCTCCGGAACTCGACAGAGACATTGCCACCGCCGTCTCCCGGTAGCCCTAACGTCCAGCTACTCGGCCAATCGTCGCCTGCCGGCCCTTCTTCTTACGACAGCAGCCCTGTTCGCCCTCACGGCAGCTCAGGTAGTGAAGACAACTACGTGGTACACGGTGAGCCCTCACCATCGCCCGCTGGGCCCCTCGCCGGGAGACCTCGACCCAAGTTCTCCCAGGAGAGCCTAGTTGTACCGCCCCTCCATCCGACGCGCAAAAAGTCCCAAGAAAAGTTTGGATACTACAAGCAGCGCTCCAGGGAAAACCTGCGTCGAGATCGACCGTCATCTTCAAGGTCGACGCAGTCAATCTCGTCGGTCATTGCTTCGGACACCGCCCGGACCCTATTCGTCGGCGCAGCCTCTATTCTCAAGTCTCAAAAGAGTGCTACCACAGGGGACAAGTCAAGCAGTGCATCGCGACTGCAACCAGATTCATGGGCGGTCTCACCACCAAGTCATTCGGGCTTCGGCAAAACGACACAATCCTTGACCGTCCCCATGATAGAACCACATCCACACCAATGGAGCTCCCAGCTGTCCACGGTTATGTCGGAGGACGAGGAGGGGAGCAGTCAAGGAGGCACAAGGTCTCTGTCCAGATCGACGCTGAGGCGTGGAGGTAGCATAAGCGGCAGCGGCAGCGGGAGTGGTAACGTCAGTGGAGATGAGCGAAGGAATAGTACAGGATGGGCTAGTAGCACACACAGTCGACAGCTACTGAGCATATCATCTTCGCTTGCTGCACAACTGGAGGAAAGCCGCTCACAGACGGATTCCTTGGAGCGACCAGCAGCGGCGTATGGACGTGGCAATGGGTACTACGGAGATCGAACCGTGCGAGAGTTGGATGAAGATGGCGAGGGTATCACAGATTTGCGTCAACTATCCAACCGTCCCTCACGATCAGGCCTCTCTGGCTTCTTCAGCAGTAGCGACTCTTCCCGGAACCTCCATTCCTCGGCGAGCTCTCGTAGCTTCAACTCATCTTCCGTTCCAGGGTGGGCTAGAGTCTATTACGGATCAGGCGAACGCAAACAGTTGAGTGCGCCATCCATATCTGAGATGTCTGAAGGAAGTCGACCCAGCTCTGCCATGCGCGCCGATCCTGGCAGCCCGAACACAGACCACTTTCCGTTAAATCTCTGGAGCCCTAGGAAGCGGGTCAATGAGGTACAGCCAACCGGGGCTGAGCAGCGGCCCTTTTCAGATACTGGAAGCATGGAGATCGAGAACGCGCAGCCTGTGGATGACTGGCGCATCCGCCCTGGGCTGCGCAAAATGACGAGCAGCATATGGTCACCTCACTTGCGATACGACAGACGCGCTAGCAGGTTCAATGCCTGGGACCCACCGAGTATCAGCTGGAGCGCAGACAGCCATGTTCTGGGTAGGAGGAATGCTCAGGTTGCCCTGTTTGTTCTGGGATTCATCTTTCCATTTGCGTGGATGATCGCGGCATTACTTCCATTACCCGCAGAGCCCCAGCTACAGATGTTGGAAGGCGACAACAGCCAGAGCGAACTTGGAATCCCAGACTCTCTACGCCGCCGAGTAACCCCCGCCGACGATATTCGATACCAGAGCGCCAAATGGTGGCGCACGCTCAACAGGTGCATGTCAGCCGTTGGGCTGATAATAATTGGCGTTGTTATTGGGCTGGTAGTCGTTGGTATTCGTCAAGGATGGTACCAACGCCCTTGAGTGACGCCTCTCACGCTAAAACTTGCGCCTGCTTCCACCGGCGAGCCGACGCACCGATGCTATTGATTGCTATATCTATTTATAACTTCTACTACTTTTTCATTGGGTCATATTTACTACTTCTTTCTTAATGACTATTGCACGCAACGATATGCAGCGGCTTATTACGACCCCGTCGATCACACCTCGGCGTCTCTCCTACCGTCACCTACCTACCACGACACGAACGTCTCTCATAAACATCTCGATAGACTTCTCTTCGCCCCATTTACTTCAACTAGAATACCCTTTTACTATCAATCGATCCGATCCTTGTGGTTGCAGATGACCCATGTTGGGCCTTACCTTCAAACCTTACTGTATCATTACACACGGCATCATCTATTTGATTCACTGAACTGCTAGAGACCGGGCGGAACACCATGTACAAACATACATTAGCGGAGTTGTCTACTTTCGATACCCCTGGTTAATTTTTTTTTTCTTTTTTCAGACTTTGTTCTTTTTTTGGAAATGCTGAATAGATAGGATCGGATCTTTTTTCTTTCTTTTTTCTGGATACGACACTGTTTGATCCTCCTCCCGCTTCCCGCTATAATGGGGGTCGAGTCGGATCTAATTCGAAGGACACGCACCACGAGTATGCTTTTTTCAACAAGGAAAAAGCGCTTGTCTCGCAAGCATGCGAAATCCGACTTTGGCCCGAATATAGTAACTCTTTGTCAGTTACCAAACCTTCATAATCCCGAACGTGTCTCATAATTTTTTTTTCGGCGTTTGGTTACACTCGTTTCCGAATTGGATAGGGAATGCGAATCTTGTAACAAATCGGCAGGCGACGAAAGGAGAAAAAAATAGTTTAATTTCTTACATACCCTTGGAGGTGCAAGATTTACTTTAGCCCGAGGTGGGCTAGGGCCAGCTGACTTTTTTCTATCTTTCTTGGTTTTTGCTGGACCTTCACCCATTATTCTCATTTAAATGCCTAATGAATCATTCAACCCATATCCTGAGACGACCCTGCATCCTCGACTGTTTGACTCCACGAGGCAATCCATAAAAGGATGAGATGACCCTCATGGACCTTTTTTTTTTTCTTCTTTTTTTCCTCCCTCATCCGATACTTCAGATATGCAGTTCAAGGTACGAAGGAATTCAAATCCTCTTTGGCCCTTGTTGGTCAGGGTTAGAAGGAATGTGACATGTACACGTCACCCTGTCGAAGATGTTCCCTACTGTGTTGGAAGATGAGAAAATACAAGAAGGAAAAAAAAAAAAAAAAAAAAAAAAAAACTGAAACGCGAAAAGATTGTTCGCAAGAAAACACTTTCGCTCTAGTCTAGTGGCTCATGTATTTAGGCGAATTTGAGAATCACGGATAGAGTTCAGCGTTGGCGGGTTTTGGTTACATCCTTTAGCATTTTGCCACAGCATCATGTCGCGGAATGCTCAAACATATTCTTCTCAGGGGCACGCAAAACCGCCCACATTAAGGTATTGATCTAGCATCCCACAAACTCCACGCGGGCTACTCTAGGTCCAAGAAACAAGATATAGACATGAGAAAACTGAAAAGCAAAGCTCAATGTCCTCGACACAGTCAACTGCCTAGCAGCTGCCGCTAACGGCCCTTATTAATCGAGCATGATCTACACTACACTGTAAATCATTTTGCCTGCGGCATGTTCGCCGAGGATCTCCTGCGAGCACGCAGCTCGATCTCGCTTCTAATCTCCGCGACCGCGTCGTCAACTTCCCGCTCCGGGTCTCCACTTACACCCATGACCGGCATCCGATTAACACTATCAGTGCTGGATGTTCTCTGGAGGGACGCCCTTCCTTCCCCCTTGCCGGCGACCTTGGCGTTCCTCTCGTCAATCTTCTTCCGAAGTATCTTCTTGCCGGGCGAGGCAAAGAAGGCCATGCCTGCCGCGGTACCCACGATGGCGTAATAGTACACGCGTGACCAGACAAGAATTGAGGGGCCCATGCGCAGGAGTAAAAATGGCGTGGTCGCGAAAGTAAAGGTTAGTTGCGTGGCAAAGAACGAGGCTATATCATAGAAGCGCTTGTTTGGCAGCGGCTTCTGCGTGGCGGGGTCCAAGAAGAAGGGTCGGAAATAGCGGCGGCAATCTGAGGGAGGTCCAGCACGGTCAGCGATCCACCTATACCTCCATGCGCGTCGTGCAGACGTAGATAATGCCCCAAACATATTGGACTTACTCTTCGCCACGGTTTGGATAAAGCTGGCCAGCACGAAACTGAGATAGTAGCCTGGATAAAACCCATGCCACACCGCGCTGGTAACAAACGTGGCCATGCTAGCTCGGAATCCGGGCTTTTTGCCCCTAGGAGTTACCCTCAGATACACGTAGTTACGGAGCCACATGTTCGTCTTGATGTTCCAGTTCTCCAGGTATGCCCGAGTGTTTTGTGCCAATTCAACCCCCAAGGGATTGATGTTCTGGACCCGGGTCCACGAAACCTTGCCCGTGACGGGGTCGACGCCGTTGTAACCCAACCCTGCAAGAATGCAAGAGCCTTCGCTGAGCGACCAGGCGCCGTAGTACTTGCAGCGGGCCGTGAAGTTAAACATGTGCAGGATGAAGACGCGCCGCGGGAAAGAGTAGCGCATGTACTCGGGCCCAGTGAGAAAATCGGCATAGTAATACGACGACAGGTTGAGGAAGGTCAGAATCCACGCCAACCCCGTCAGCATCTTGAGGATGGCTGGCGTGGCCGAACGTGGAATCTTGCGCTTCTTGCGTGTGGGCGCCTTCTTGAGCGGGTCGGTACTGGCAGGGACGTCGAACATGGAGGTATCGAGCCAGCGGCGATACTCGGCGTAGTCGAAAGCCGGGCCGATAAGCAAGCTCGGGAAGAACAAAACGTAGCCAGTATAGTCGAGGAGTGATGGTAACTCGCGGATGACACGGTCGCGTTGAAAGGACGAAAGTTGATCATCCGGCAAGAGTCCGTCTGCTACGTTCCAGCAGAAGGCTGTAAGTTTCATGACCAAGACCATCTGGCAGCCCGTGATGTCCATCGCGTTATCGGTGCTCTCCGCAAGAAGCTGGCGATTCAGCTGGTTGGCCGACATATGGCCCATCAGGAAGACGAAGGCGATCCATGGCATATATGGGCTGTTGCGCAGGTACTTGGCAAGGGCGTAGGCGCCAGCCGAGGATATAAAGATTGTTCGGAGACCGCTCCATAGGTCGAAGAGGCCAACGAGGTAGAAGAGCGCGAAACTACGTGACGTATGGTAGAATTGTTAGTTCGTTTGTGGTAACGGTATGGATGCTTCAGGTACTGAGAAGTTGCTGCCCCTCAGCCAGGGTGGACAAATAAATGCACCCGCCGTCCTCTTCACTCACGCTATGCTCACAAGGTTCTTGAGCTGGGGTTTGGAGTCTGGCACACGCTTGAGGAGTCCAGAAAGTGGATACGATAGTAGAAATGAGCTGATGAGCTTCACTGCGAAGGAATAATTCGGACCAAAGTCAGCACAGACGCAAATATTGTCGCATTGCAAAGAAAGGGTCCAACGCGCCAACGTGGCTTGGGGCGGAGAGGCGGCTTACAGTCATCGGGGGAAGACCCTATCTTGCCCGACAGGTAGACAAACGCTGCAGCGAGCAAGATGGTATGATCAGTTTGACAAGAATATTTTACAGTAATCACATCGCGACACAGCACATACGTATGTTGATAAATGGAAGCATCTTGGCCCTGGTTCAGCGTCCGCCAACCGCTGGCGGCGGTCTTGCAGAAGGGGATTGTGCAGGAAACGGGTAAGTTGTTCAGTGTAAAAAAAAGAACAGTATGATCATTTCACTCCATTGTGTTTAATGCTCGTTGGGAATATTTTTCTGGGTGTCAAGGTGTTCCCAAGACTAAATTTTGCGTCTACAGTGTTGACGAGTCGCAGTGGTGCATTTGCGCTGAAGATGACTTTTATTTTTTTTCTTTCTCTTTTGTTCCCCTGCGCACCACCGAGGGGGGCTCAACAGTCGCTTTTGGTGAGCTACTGCAATTGTGGCTTCCTTGACGTCACCTGCCCCGGCTTTACTCCCTGTTGAACAACACGCTGCCCCTGACAAAGCCGAGGCACGAGCCCCTTTCCACGTGCTCGGAAAAGAATCATTTGACACGAAAAAAAACTGTCCAGGTTAAAAAGTGGCTATTAACACCGTACTAAATAGTATCTAGGTCTCGTGTGATGTTATATTTAAGCCTGGTAGTTGATGAACCAAACCCTCACTTATCATGGCAATGTCCAGGAGGCCAAGTTCAGTGCAGGCTGGATGGAGGGGCATGCACTTGCACAAGTAAACGCTCGCCCAACCGAACCCAAAACGTGCGGGGCAATTGCTCTTGGTTCGTTCGTCGCATTGCCAGCGTCTCAAATCAGTTGACGGCCCAGAGATACGTTGGTTTACCCACCTACTGAACACCTGTAGGTAAGAACTTGCATGCTTGGGACCTTTTTTTGATAGGTCAGAGGCAGATGTATGAAGCCGGCACGATCTGGTTCTCAAGTCACTCCATAGAAGAGGAGGCTCTGTGCTGCGCTGACGTTCAACAGACTTCCGCATTGGGTGTACGATGTGCCACGCGTAGATGTAGCCATTTCAGGCACACGGGGGATGCAAATTGTCCTTCTGTGGACGTTACATTTTCTCTGATTCCTTTTCTTCACTACATTTCATATTTCCGTCCAGGCGCATTCTTGGGCAGGATCCTACAGATGCAGATGCCACTCGTGCAATAGACGCTCGATTGAAACAATTCTAGCAATGGATCCAAAGGCGACAATCACAAATGAGGGAGCACCTTCAGAAGCAGGGAGTGTGGCAAACACAGTCAATTCGGCCACGGTAAAGCCGACAAAACTTCAATTGCCAGCAAGCTGTGACCCGCCACCGTCTCAAGGTCCAACTAAGGAGCTTGTTTGGATTGTGAGCCACCTAACCTCACCCTGGGGTGAACATATGATATAAGTACGTCTATCGAAACACCTACTTACTAGGATCAATCTACCTTACGGTTGTCTAGGTGTTCGGGGGCACCGGCCACATGGGCCGATCGCTCGTCAAGTGCGCATTATCGCACGGCGACAGCGTCACCACCGTCGGGAAGAGGTTTGAGTCCACTCCCGAGGACATGGTGCAGCAGCATGACAGGTGTATGGGAGCTCTCTGTGACGTGCGCATCCGCGAAACCGTTGAACGCGTTGTCGAGAAGACAATCGAGCGTTTTGGCCGCGTGGACGTCATCGCAAACTGCTCCGGGTACGGTGTCATTGGGGCCTGCGAGGACCAGGATGAACATGAAATTCGCAATCAGTTCGAGACCAACTTCATGGGAACTCTTCACATAATCCAGGCAAGCTTGCCTTACTTTCGCCAGCAGGCTGCCGGTCGGTACTTGATCTTTAGCTCTACTGCTGGTGCCCTGGGTGTGCCGGGGCTGGGCCCCTATTGCTCGACCAAGTATGCCGTCGAGGGCCTGATCGAAGCGATGCTCTACGAGATTGACTCATTCAATTTGAAAGCCACCTTGGTCGAGCCGGGCCTCGTGAGGCGCGATGAGCCGGACTCACAAACAAACCCGCTTCCTACTTGGGGCCATTTTTTGATCCGTCCGGCAAGCGATCCGTATCTGGATCCAACATCACCGGCGCTCCATGCGATGCGAATGGTGCAGTGGCTCGGAGACAGACAACCCACAAGCGCCGTCAAGTGCGCCGAACTGGTATGGCAACTGGGTCACTGCTCATACCCACCACTGCGGCTACTTCTTGGAAACTATGCAATAGAGAGTATTCGCGACCGGTTGCGGTCGGTGACGGAGGAGCTCGAGGATTGGAAGCACCTCAACTTCCCAGCACCACCTGACGCTCCGGACATGCAAGAGAATGACCATGAAAAGAACGAAAGGACTGACACAGATAAGGATGGTGATAAGGCCGGAGGGAGTATGGAAGAGAAGATGGATGATGCGGTGGAGGATCGACTTGATGCGATGGACGAGGAGATGGGAGACTTCCCTGGTTAGTCCGAGTCCAGGAAGAAGACACAACCAAATACGCTCAATAAGTCCTGCCAATATCCAATATTCGTATACAAAGTATTTCCCACGACGTCGTGATATGAGAGATCTACGGTGAATATTGGCAGGCATTGACAGGGTATGAGTGGGTAGAATATGGATGGCACAAATATGCTAATCGCTTATAAGCATGGCGCGAACCCCTCGAATATAATCATGGTTCATGCCATTCTTGACTGATGATTGCGATGTGTCTGTTGGCCCCTTGAAAGTACTGTACACAGACAGGTATCACTTTATCTATCAGTGGTATTCGATTGGCGCCCGGTAGATGTGTCCCCTTTCCCAAACCCGGCCGACCCCTTTTTTGCACAGCCCGCCGAGACAAGCGAAGATGAGATTTCTTTGGTTCCACAAATTTCTTCTTCCGTCCCCACAGGCTGAGCGCTGGTTGGCTGCCAATAATTGCGAACAGCCACTAGAGAGCAAGCTATAGGGAACAGTGTCCCAGCGCCAGGCCTTGGAACGCCTGCCTTATGTACCGACCAGGTTGTCATCTAGCAGCAACCTTGGCAGGTAGGCAATTTAATAATTTAACATCCGCCGTTTAAATCTTATTACCTGTACCGCCTAGAATTTCGCAGGCTGGCCATCGTCTTTCCATCCCGACGCGTCTTTCTGCCTCACCAGCACAGAATTCCTCGACATTGAGACCTCGCACTCGAAAAGTCGTACTCAGACTGCACGAGTGACTTCAAGCCTCCAATATCCAGTCTCAAAAGCGACCGATATTGACAGCATTGTCTAAGCCTTCTGCCGTAGCGTCCCCTGACGCCACAGCATCCTGCTCATCCCTATCGAGTGCCAATCTGGCCTGAGCCTCCGCCGTCTTGGACCTCGGGACTTTGGGGTTTTTTTTTTCTCTTTCCCCCATCGAGGTCTTCATCGGCTGCCGGACTTATAGTCGTTGACAACGCCCGGAATCCCAAGGCTCTTTCATTCCCGCGTATCCGCGATAATAGCCGATACAATGTCGGACAAGAAGAACGAGGATTTTGTGGTCAGTATGCCAGACTCGGGCACCGTCGAAAAGGAGCCCTTTTTGGCCCGGTCACCACCTCCTAGGGCCCGTACTGGTGGTTTTGGCGACAGTTTTTCGCTGGCCAAGGTCGCCAACAACCCTCCGGTTTCGATCCTGGCCTACTGCCTTTCCTCGATCAGTATGACTGTTGTCAACAAATATGTCGTGTCGGGTAGCGAATGGAACCTGAACTTCTTCTACCTGGCCGTTCAGGTATGATACCGATTTGAATTCGTGTCCGGCAGCCCGAGCTGTACTAACAAACAGACTTAGGCCATTGTGTGCATTATCGCCATTCTCTTCTGCAAGCAGATTGGTATCATCACGAACTTGGCACCCTTTGATAGCGTCAAGGCAAAGAAGTGTACGTTTTCTTCTCGTCACCTTGGAAGGGTCCGATCAGACCCCATGTTAAAATCTCGTCTAACTCTGGTTTGTCATAGGGTTTCCCATCTCGCTGCTTCTCGTCGGTATGATTTACACCAGTACCAAGGCCCTTCAATTCCTCTCGGTTCCTGTCTACACCATCTTCAAGAACTTGACCATCATCGCCATTGCCTATGGTGAGGTCCTTTGGTTTGGAGGCAGCGTCAGTCCCTTGGCTTTGGTCTCGTTTGGCTTGATGGTTCTCAGTTCCGTCGTTGCCGCTTGGGCCGACATCCAGAGCGCCATTCACGGTGGCGCGCACCCCTCCGAGGCTTCTACAGCCATCTCAACCCTCAACGCCGGCTACGCTTGGATGGGCATGAACGTCTTTTGCAGCGCCGCCTACGTTCTGGGCATGCGCAAGGTCATTCACAAGATGAACTTCAAGGACTGGGACTGTATGTGCCACTCGAGCTATCCTCTCTAAGATCTGACAATGTCGACTAACTTTGTGCTAGCGATGTTCTACAACAACCTGCTTACCATCCCGGTGCTCATCGTCTGCTCTCTCGTCGCTGAGGATTGGTCATCTGCCAACTTGGCTAGGAACTTCCCTGTCGAGTCCCGCAACTCGCTCTTGATTGGCATGATATACTCTGGTCTGGGTGCCATTTTCATCTCGTACTGTTCGGCCTGGTGCATCCGCGTGACGACCTCCACGACATATTCTATGGTCGGCGCTCTCAACAAGCTTCCGATTGCTATTAGCGGTCTTGTTTTCTTCTCGGCCCCTGTCACCTTTGGTTCCGTCTCGGCCATTGCCATTGGTTTTATCAGCGGTATCGTCTACGCATGGGCCAAGGCCAGGCAATCGTCTCAGGCCAAGAGCGCGTTGCCAACACAGCAGCCCGTCATGAGCGCGAGTTCCCAGAGCAACAAGGACGCTTCGAACTCGTGAAAGACAACTATTGTACGATGATTGCGGCGTTTTTGCCCTCTGGAATAATCTACTGTCTTGTTACGCCGCTAAGGACTGTGGTCCGTGGCCTGCAATTCAAACAAGAATACCGCATTCAGCGTGGGGAAAGTTGGCCTTATTATTACTTCATTTCTCTCATTTGTCATTTCATGTACATCAAGCACTGTTTTGTCTTGAACTCTTTTTAATCATTGTTGTTTTTTTTTTTCTTTTTTTCCGTTGTCAAAGAGCTCATTTGGCGCGCGCAAAGGTCTGCCGACGGAGATGGCAGAAGCCAACTGGGTACAGCACAGACCTGCAAGGCTCCAGAAAGATTTGCGAACGGACACATGAAGCTTCCTTGGGTTTGGCGTTCTGGTATGAAAGAAGGATGGAAAGCCGTGCAACTGCATTATCATACACGGGCAGCAGGCCGGCCGGCACATGGCCGTATAGAAGATCAGATGATGAGATGAAAATGTACACGTCCAAAGTAGTGAAGATAGCTGATCACTATCGAATGCCTATTGAACCTTGGGTATAAAGCTATCAATACTAGCCTTTTGTATCACGGGCTCCTCTTTGGATACAAATAAACCATATCAATTACGATGCGTAGTCGAGCCTATTTGGATGGAGCATGCGTTGAGCATGTAGTAATGACAAAATGTCATCTACCTTAGAGGTACCTTAGTAGTGAAGGCGCTCGAGGGTGTCAAACTGACACATATGCCCCGCCATTTTCCAAAATCAAAGGTACGCCTTTGCAGTAGCTCGGTTGCCAAGCAATTCATTCACTTGGACACTTTTCTCACAGACGCGTAATAACTGGGATGCTTAGTGATTTACGCCAGTCGCATCGTCTTGTCGCATCGTCTTGTTGCCAAACTGAAGTTTTCTTGGGAGAAAGTCAATGCGGCACAGTATCGCCATGAGTTGCAGATAGTCGCGCCGGTCCGTCCAAACAAAGCACGACGACATCGCGATCAGCGCGGAAAGTGGTTTGCCCAACATGTATCACCTAGCTAAAGGGCTGTACATGCTTGCGACCAGCAAGGAAGGTGAGCGGCACCGCGTCCCCCCTTCATCCAATCTCCCTCTCGCCAATGCGCCCATTCCGACAAACAAGGTACTTTCGACTAACAAAGACTGAACAACAACCTTGATTCCACTTGGGGAAAATAGAGTATTCGGTATTACTACTCGGGCTCGACAATGCGGGCAAGACTACCTTCCACGAGCAGGTCAAGAACCTCTTCAACCCGGGCGGCGATGCGCCCTCTTCGGCCAAGCCCATAAAGACGGTCCCCACGGTGGGCCAGAACGTGTCGACCATCACGCTGCCCGACATGTACATGAAGATATGGGACGTGGGTGGGCAGCACAGCTTGCGCAAGCTCTGGCAGAGCTACTACACGAGCTGCCACGCCATAGTCTTCATCATCGACAGCACTGACATCGGAGACGGGATCCTCAAGGCCGACAACGGCGAGGCGCACAACGCCGCGGGTGATGCGGGGGACGGCGCTGGGGGCGGCGGCGGCGGTGGCGGTGGCGGTGGAACGACTGCCGAGCAGATCGCGGCCGCTGCCGCTGGAGACATGAACGGGAGGTTGGATGAGTGTCGCCTAGTGCTTGAGGATGTACTGCAGAGCGAGGACACGGAGGGCGTCCCGCTGCTCGTGCTGGCGAACAAGCAGGACAGGGAGGACTGTGTCGAGGTCGTCAGGATCAAGGAGGGGCTGGTCAAGAGGGTGTTTGAGGGCGAGAAGGCCGATAGCATCCGCGACTCGCGCGTTCTACCCGTCTCGGCTATGAAGGGCACAGGGGTCAAGGAGGCCGTGGACTGGTTGAGGTCGAGAGTGAAGCTCAACAAGGAAAGCAGACCGCCTGTCATGAGGTGACACTGGCTTTGCCGATGTGCTTGGGACGTCGTTACATCTGGTGGTGTGGTTGACTGGCAGACCCGATGTCCAATGTGCATTTCGTTGCCTTGGCTGGTGCTTACTTTGTTACGATTTTATGAGTTTTCAGGAGCGGCGTCATTATGCCATTTGCATTTGGGTGGGGGTATCATCTGTTTTGTTTTTGTTTTTTTGTTTTTTTTTTCTTCTTCTTTGGTGTTCTATTTCTCTTTTGGGCATCTTCTATATGCAAAACCACCCTCAAGTTCACCTCTCGTTCTCTGCCGACAGCTCCGCCAAAAGTCCACCCTTGTCCCTCTTCTTTGCGTCCTCTGCGAGTTTATCATCCAGGAGCTTGGAGAACTCCTTGGCCTTGATCAACGCCACCGCGTTGCACTGCAGCAGCGTGACAGCCTCGACGGCGGTCCCTCCAAGCTTTGCGATCTGGCAAATCTCACCGTGGCGGTTCAGGCTGATGGTGCAGGAGCTCACGCGGACCTGCTCCTCGAGCCAATTGGCGTCGACAACAAATATGTCGCACAGGTCGCCGAAGAAGCTGAACGTGACACAAAACGGTGAATGGAGCCAGCTCAGCGGCACAGGTTCCCTCTCGGCGGGCGTGTACACGGTCACGACCTCGCCCTCGATGCTTGTGTCCGGTTTCCTGAAGTGGCGCAGGGCGGCGACCACGGCGAGGCAGGAGGCGTCGATCAGGTTGCCGTCGTGGGATTCGGCATGCACGTCCACCCGGA
The DNA here is from genome assembly GCF_004337985.1 of Pyricularia pennisetigena. NCBI lineage: Eukaryota > Fungi > Ascomycota > Sordariomycetes > Magnaporthales > Pyriculariaceae > Pyricularia > Pyricularia pennisetigena. The sequence continues at coordinate 1,977,892 of NC_043741.1, forward strand.
TGGACCAGCACTTTTGGCCCGCGACCAGGCAGAGGGACTCGGTATCGAGCGCGTTGGATCGCCGGATCGTCTTCTCGAGCAGTCGGGAGAGGAGGACTTCGGTCTCAGTCGGGCGGTTCACCTCAAAGGCGGGTGATGCCATTGGGCTGAGCTCTGCGACGATGTTGAAAATGCCATCGAATGGACGGTCGGTATATGGTATTGTGACTTCGGCCGAAGCTTTTGCGACAATTCTACGGGATACATCATCAGTATCGAGCACTTACGTGCTCGCGCCAATTTTAGCATTGTCGAGCAGATTTATGTCATATAGAGTAGATATATATATATACCTTGTTTTGCCAAATTCAACCTCCACGAGTCCATATTCGTCACCAAAAGACAGCTTTATGGGGCGGTATTCGTCTATATCACGACCATCAAGTCGTAGGTTCTGCTGGAGCGCCTGAAGCAGGAACGCCTTTTCGTTCAGGGAAGGTTCTGCTTCGCGCGGCATGTTTGGGTGAATTAAGTTTGAATTACTGGGAGATAAATCGATGTGAAAAGCGCGAGCTTGTATATTTCCTACTTGCCACAAGGCCGCACTTCTCACAACTCAAACCAAGATACATGCGGAAACCTACTGACTTTTGCGCCGAACAGGAGCTTCTTGGGCTACGAACAATGCATTCTATGGATGTAGAAGTGGGGGATTTGAATACCAGCTTTGTGCCGGGCGGTGACAGGGATCAGGGTCGATTTCACCTGCGAAAGATGAGGTGCAGTCGCGTGAACCGCGACAACGTCCGTGCCGCTGCCGTCTTGTCAAGTGTACCTTACCTCAGGTACCTCGACCACTAAACAATCAATCGTCTTAACATACATTTGGTTGCTACTTCCAACATCAAGGAATTTTTTCAAAGACAATATCCATAATATAATTTTCCTTGCGAAAAATCATTCACTCCAGAGCACACGAAAACATAAAGCCACCATGACGACAGCACACAGGCCTACCTTTGATCCTGCAAAAGGCAAAGAGGCCCTCCGCGGCCCAGCCTATCACCAGCGCCTGCTCCCCGCCCACACACAACTCAAATACCGCAAACGAGGCCAAGGCGGTGCCGCAGATGCCGATGGCACCGTCGACCTGCGCGCTGAGCTGCTCGCGGCCGAGGCGGCGCACGCCGCCAAGTCCGGCAAGACCAGCGCCGCCGCCAGTATCGCGGCGCCGCCATCACGACGCAGCCCGGCACCGGACTCGGACGACGAAGGTGCAGCACGGCAAAAGCGACCGCTGGAGATAACGGCTAACGGGGAGGAGGATCCCGAGGCGAAGCGGAGGCGGATCCTAGCAGAGACCAGGGAGTTAGATGCGGATGATTCGGGTGGCAGCTCCGAGGAGGAGGATGACGACGACGACGATAGTGATGGTGACAGCGACGATTCGGACGATGAGGATGCGGAGCTCGCGCGAGAGTTGGAGAAAATACGGCGGGAGAGGGCGGAGAAGCGCGAGCGGGAGGAGAGGGAGAAGGCGGCGGCTGCCGAGGAGGAGCGAGAGAGGGATATCGCGCTGGGAAACCCGCTGCTCAACAAGCCGGACTTTAACATTAAGCGCAGATGGGACGACGACGTGGTTTTCAAAAACCAGGCGCGTGGGACAGAAGATAAGGGCAAGAGGAAGGAGTTTATCAACGTAAGCTATCGGCTTTTCCATCATGGATGTGTACATTGTCTCTGGCTCAATTTACTGACTGATTTCATTTACAGGACCTTCTCCGCTCCGACTTTCATAAACGTTTCATGGGCAAGTATGTGCGATAAAGGGTGAGCGGGCTATCTTTTAGAAGCTTAGGGATGATAATATGAAGATTACAGTCTGTGAGCTGTCAAAACTGTGAGACCTACAATGAGAATATGGTAAAACAGCGAGCAACGTTGGCGAAGGGAAGACTCTGTTTACTACAAACTGACGTCTGGAATCACTCTGCCGAGTTATTCTTTTTGATGCGGAGAGGTATGATAAAAGGCCCTAAAATGTTGAAGTGGTGCATTTTTATTTGAAAATATGGCATAACAAGTACGAAAACGACAGCGGTGGCAGTCTGCGGCTGAGTTGTAGCCGTCAAGTCGCGATGCCCTGTGGAAGTATCGATGTTGGTTCCTATATGCAGAGAGAATGAAGTGCTCCACACCTTTAACTTTACAGGGGTATCTCCATCCCGTCACGCTTTTGAACTGTTGGGATTCAACCATCCAAAATCAGATAAAACTTTTTATCACGATTTGAAGCCGAACCAAACTCACGCATACATCAATTCGCTACTAGCTCGCGGAGGATCTTATTTTCAGGCTGTCAGAATGCAATCAACCGTGATCAATCAACATCCATATTTCCCTGAGGACGCGTCCATCCCGGACTTTGTACCAAACGACAAATCCTTGACAGATATTGTACTCCCTTTTTCGGGCACGATTACCTGTGTTCTGGCAGCATCAGTCATACTTTCCAAACGTTACAATCCGGGTCTAGGTTTAACTGATCTGGGTCAAATCTGCTGGTTTGTTCTCAGTGGGTGTCAAGACTATCCCATCGCGAATAGTCCCATTTCTGGGGGGGCTTCTTAATGGCTAATGAGAGGGCGTTGAACCAGGTGGCTATTTGCACGTATTCTTTGAGGGTAGGCCCAGCATAAAACTATTACTTTATTATATCAAAATTGTGGAATCGTCTAACTGACCATTTGTTTACATGATCTAGGTTACCTAGTTCTCAACTATGAACGCGTTGCGAGTTCCAACGAGCTGTATGCTCAACTTTGGAAAGAGTACTCACTTAGTGACTCGAGATACCTCACGGCTAGTACGTTCGTGATTACTATTGAGACTATCACGGTGGTATGTATTTCAGCCGTCCTGACCTGGCATGGCGCTTAATGGTGATGAGTGTTGCTCTGAAGTGTTTGTACATGGCCTAATTAATCACTTGATGACAGCTGTTCTGGGGACCATGTTGTATCGCTACTGCGCTCTGCATTGCCACAAGGCACAACCTACGTTACCCACTCTCGATCATAGTGTGTATGGCCCACCTATACGGGGTGGCGCTCTACTACGCAACAAGCTTCGCAGATATGCAGATGAAGGGGGTTGCACACAGCAGGCCAGAGTTTCTGTACTTTTGGGTCTACTTGGTTGGCATGAACCTGCCCTGGGCAGTTGTCCCACTGGGTAAGCATTTGATGCCTGCTTACTCTCGTTTGTTCAAAGCAAGGCTGACAGCTCCCTATTCACGAAGCTATCCTGGGCGCATCTATCAGGAAGATTTGTTGGGCCCTTGATGTGGCCGAACGAACGGATCAATCATCACTTGATCCTCAAAGCAGCACGCAGGCCGACAAGAAGATTCAATAATTGTTTATAGCTTGACTCCATGGTCGCTTTCAAGATTGCGTAGGAACTTGAGAATCCTGTCACACATCCATTCTTGGGCGCCCGGGTCTCTGACGGTGTGAGAGGCTCCTGGTATCAATCCAGATAGCTCGCTGATTACTCCGGCGGGAGCTAATTTCTTCCATCGGCCGAGAAGAGCCTCTACATCAATGGACTTGGGCACATGCTCGTCTTCACCGGAGGGCAGTACCAGTGCGGGCTTCCGGAAGTTGGCCCAGAAGGAGGCGATCTTGTCGTCTGTGAGGTCCGATGAGAAAAAGTCGTCATCGCCACTTTCCAGGCAGCGAGGGGTTAGACAAGCAGGTACCTCAGAGTAGGATGGGGAATAGCCTCACCCGGGGCTTAACAGCGAATTAAGTCGATATGCCGTGAGTGGAGCTCCGAAAACCTCAGATACTGGATTGTCTTGTGGCATGATTTCGTTTTCTTTACCAGCGCGAATAAGCGCCGAAGCCTGGGAGGTAATTTTGTCAAGTTCCTCCTTGTCGATCAATGGACCAAATGCTTCCCTGTCTGAGACGGGGCCTTGCATTATGAAGCCATCCACAGGGGCGCTGTTGTGCCTGGCGTAGTTTGTGTACTCCATGCAGTCCTAAGCGGACGCTAGGCGTGTCAGCAGAGCGAACGAACAATCATGGCATCTGAAATCCCAAAACAAAATCTGGCTTCAGACCTGCGTCCCCGTAGAGTGTCCCATCAGGACAATCTTTTCTCTGCCGATGCAACGAAGATATTGGACAAGAGCAGAGATCTCAGCTACGTCATCGCTGAGACGTTTGGTGCCGAAGCCGTTGAAGGCGCTGGACAGGCGGACCTCAAATACCGAGTAGTTCAAGGCTGTTTCCATTTCTAACCGCTGAGCAATCGTCCGCACATATCTGAGCGTGTGCGGCCCATCACCAAGGCCACCAATGCATATCAAGGCGTTCTTGGCTGTAGATGAGCCCGACTCGTATGCACATTGCTTCGGAACGGGCGACTTGAAGGGGTGTACCAGGACAGGGAATGGAGTCGACATGGCGGTTGATTACTTGGTGTTATGTTATGGAACTTTGAACGATTGTCACTCGACAGTACATCCAAGGAAAATGTGAAGGTTAAAGGCTCGGCAAAATCATTATTTTGCAAACGGTAACATTTCGGTTCAGGTGGGCAGGACCGTGTCAATCTCAAGCGGTACAAACCTCCGCCGTTACCCTATATTACAGCGTCATCGGGTACGGTGGGTGTCGAAAGCGGGGCTCCACAGCAGCCAAGCGCTATAGACTTTACCACAATCATTCGCCGGACAGGGCAAAGTTGGGCTTCGAAGCGTAAAATCACGACCCGGATTCGTAAAAGTCTCGCCTGGTGATAAACGAATACCACAGCAAGCGCCTGCTGCGACAGCTTCCCAGAAAATGTATTGAGATCTGCAGCTCTTTCTATTTTTGCCATGGAGCAACCGTTGTTCCGCAACTCGTCCTCGGCGCGGACTGAGTTGTTTGCCAAGGTTAGTAGGCTCATGGCCAGTCTTTTCGCAATCCGACAACCCGTCTGACATCTCATCATTCGATAGCTTAAACCATGTTGCGTGGAGATCAGCAAGCTTGTGATGCGCCCATCCGCGGCACCATCGCAAGCCAACCAGTTGCTCCAGTTGACGGATCGACTCTATTCAATTCTCAATGGCCAGGTCAGCTATGACGCCTCGGCTGTGGATGGAAAGATTGCAGAATATGTTTTCTTCCCACTTTCGTTCATCTTCAAGAACAAGGAGGACCACTCCGCCCGAGTGCTTGAGAACTCCATCAAGTGCCTGCGGGTACTGATTCAGTATGGCTGGCGATCTACCATCTCTACGAGTCTGGCTCAACAGCTACTCATCCTTCTCACCTTCATCATCGCCGGTGTGCCTGGCCAGCAGAGAACTTCAACGCCGCCAGAAGAGACGGTCTTGGAATGCTACAGGGCTCTTGCTGTCTTGATCAGAGAGGCATGTCTTTCAAGCTCCGTTTCGGAATCCTTGGTTGACCCTAGTGGACTGCCAAGTCTAGGTCACACTGTGACCGTCATTCTGGATGGCGCTACAGATGCAGCGACTGCAGATATCCAGCTCGCGGCACTTGATGCCTTGAGGGCCCTGTTTGTCTCAATGAAGGATCGTGCTGCTCTTGCGTCCTTCCTCCCAGGCAGTGTGTCAGCTTTATCTAAACTTCTCTCGCCACCTGCGTCACTCAAGCTTCAGAAACGTGTGCTTTGTTACGGACTAAGAGTTTTTGGCGACATTCTAACCAGAGTCCTGGGTGACATACATAACAGGGATGCGCTGAGACAGCTCACCTCCGAGATAACGGGAGACGAAAATGAGGATGAGCTGCCTAGAAAGGAACTGTCCGCATCTTGGTTAAAAGCTACATCTGCTCAGGTCAGAATGGCGCTTGCTATGGTGCTCAAACTACGTTCTCACGAATCGGATGATGTTCGCGAGGCCGTTGAGGGGCTTTCTCTATCCCTCTTGGATGAGTGTCATGCATCTTTGGCCGACTGCACAGTATTTCTCGTCGAGACGGCCATTGTTACCTGGAAAGAAGAAAAAGATGCAACTGAGCTGTTGGGTGGTTCAAAGCATGTCGCTTTCAACATTCGTGACTCTGCGCTGCCAGAAAGCGTAGCGGTTCAAACTACCTTGCAGGATCTGGCCATGATATACCCAGAACTCCAAGATGCTATCAAGACCGTGGTCCATAACATGATCACTAGCTTGCCCAGAATCATGCAAACTTCGGACGAGAGAACCAAGCAGCAGTGTATATCTGCACTCTCTCAGGGGCAGCGAATAGTGAAAGCCCTGCACGTTGACTCGTCCCTCTTGCACGAAGCACTTTCCTCGGCTCTGAGAGACAGTGTTGTGGCTTTGAACTCAATCAAGAAACAACTGAACGTTGTAACCGACGCTGAATTCGAAGAGGAGATGAGTGTCAACTCCACAGACTTGGTTGCACGACCCGGTGAAACGCGAACATTCAAGCCCATCCTGCTGGCCCATGGCAGTCAAGCAGGTACACGCGATGCTTTCCTGAGGATGGTTGCTGGTATTGGTTCACCATCTCAGCAGGCAGATCTGGCTAGCGACATGGTCAGTTTAGCAAGGGATCTGTCAGGAATAGATCAAGTCACAGCCTTATGGCTAGCGTCTGAGCTGCTAAAAGTAGCACTAGCCAAGAACGAGCGGGACGAGCAGTTCTTTGATTTTTCCGGCACAATGTCAACAAATGAGCCCAGCGAAGTCTTCCAAGAACTCTATCAGTTCTCTGTTGTAATACTGACATCACATACTGACAGTCTCGAGATCGACTGGAGAATGGAGGCCATAGCTATTGAGGTTACGACTTTTGCCGCTTCTCGGATGGGGCCTTCATTCAGGCCAGAGCTCATCGATACGCTTTACCCTATAGCAACTTTCCTGGGCTCACAAAACACCCAGCTAAGGCTTCATGCGATGACAGCGCTTAGCTTGATTGCTTTAAACTGTGGATATCGGGATGTGTCCGAGTTGATTGTTGAAAATGCCGACTACATGGTCAATTCTGTATCTCTCCGCCTAACTTCTATGGATGTAACCCCGGCATCACTCAAAGTACTAAGGATGATGATACGGCTGACGGGGCCGAAGCTGTTGCCTTTTCTGGACGACACAGTAGCCGCCATTTTTGCAGCTCTTGATAACTATCATGGCTATCCTGCCTTCGTCGAGCAATTGTTTTCTGTGCTCTCAGAGGTGGTGCAGCAGGGCGTCAAATCCGATGTGCTCCTGCTTGAATCGAAGGAATCCAAAACTCTTAATCACAGAAAAAGACCAACGACAACGGCAACAATCGACGATATTAAATCTGAAGTGAAAGAGAGAGTTGCAAAGAAAAAGAAGAGAAGAAAGGAGGAAGATGAGCTTCTTGGTGGCGCTAGAGTTAAACATCCTCAAAAGCCTTGGACTTCCGAAGCAAAAGAACTTTTGGATGAAAGGGAGAGGAAGATGAAAGCCGATGATGGGGAGGGAGCAGAAGACATAGGTTCTGGCGGTGAGATCGAGAAACCAAAGCCGGTCCGTACACCCACATATGAACTACTATCACGAGTTACGACCTTGACGCAATATTATTTGACATCACCCACTCCGACTTTGCGAAAATCTTTACTGGATCTTCTCTCTACAATCACTTCGTCCATGGCCCTGGATGAGGATGCATTTCTGCCCATGGTCAACTCTCTTTGGCCAGTCGTGATATCGCGCCTTCACGACGGGGAGCCATTTGTTGTGGCTGCAGCTTGCAGAGCCATCGCGGCGCTTGCACAAGGGGCAGGGGACTTTTTGGCCTCAAGGATCAAGACCGAATGGTGGGACTCGATGTCCAGGTGGTGCCAAAAGGCAAAGCAAAATGCCAAGACTGGGGTGACAGGAAGTGGTGGTAGAAGTGGCAAGGTCAACAATTCCGTGCCTGTCCACCCTGGTCGAAATGTGGGCAGACTTAACATGGCCTTGGTTGGCAATGAAGTCGTTCTACCACACCATCCACAGGGTGGTGGTGCTGGTGGCAGACCTGGCACTGGCGGTGTTGACCTCGAGAAACACTCAACAGGCGGCCTGGGAAGGTTTGCCCAGGCAGCACAAGTATGGGAGGCCACTGTCGATATGCTAGTTGCACTGGTCTCCTTTGTCAGGCTGGATGACGAGGTGTTTGACCAAATTTTAGGACTTCTCGCTGACGAGCTCGACGGCAATTCAGCTGCCCGCGAAGCACTCGAGGTGGTGAATGCGGATGCGGTTTGGCTGGTCAGGTTTGAACGTGGCTCGTTGGCACGAGATTTCAGTGTACCAGTCACGGACGGGATCAGGTTTGCAACGTTGGCATAGGCGAGCTTGGCGATGGATAACTGCACACCTAGTCATTGGCTACACGAGACCCCTCCGGGCTACCACCATTCGAAATGGATTCAGCGCCTTTTCCGCGCCAGCCTGAACCTGCCTCCAATCAACTGCTGACTGTACCGCTAGAGTATCATGTTATGGATTGATACGACGTCGCAAACTCGGACCATGCATAAGTAAGCGGGGAATGAGAAGTATCGTGTGCGGATTTGTTGCATCTGCATACTTCTAGAACCCTTCGCCGAGGGAGAATGCTCTGCATCGGTGTGGATGGATGGATGTGACATTACTGGCAGAAGAAACTTTAGGTCAAAAGCGGTATACTACTGACAAGCACACCGACGGCCGATTTGGGTGATAAATCCGTGCCTTTGAATTTCTTTAAATCATTCCGAAGTACTTGGAATTATCGGAGACAGTATACGCCTTTGGTTTGTTTTGGTTTATCGTTGCTCCATCACCAATTGATATTCACCAAGATGCCAGCGACCGATCTTGGTGTTGCATATTTTCCAAGAAATCCCAAGACATCGCTAAGATGGCACAAGCTTTCGCCCAGCTAGTGAGAATTCCCACTTCTGAGGCCCATCTTTATGTCAGCTTGGCATCCCATCATGATACAAAATCTGTCAATTCATGGGACTATTTTATCACCACGGGCGAAAACGACACACAATAGCCGTTGCACGCAAACGCCGCAAACAACCAACATTGTCGTTTTGCTTGGTATCCATCGGCCCCATGCTGATGGGCGCTAATTTTAGAAGTTGCGGGCTGCTGTGCAGCTTGAAAACCCTTGATAGGACATGAGCACTTTTTATTAATATCAATCAATCGCCTGTATCATTAGCGGGAACACTGGACAAAAGGCGATACTCACGTGGGCCCAAGATGAACGATTCAGCTCTGGGCTGCAATGCAACATGTCTACAGACACCGGATGGCTGTCACTGGCTACTGTCACTACCACCATTTTACCGAAAACTTGTCCATCCAAACTTGCTTAGAAGTCATCGTGTATGTCCGAACGCTTACCGATTTCGGACGACCTTCCTCTTTAGACTTGGCGTAACCTCCGCTCAAAGTTTATCGTTGCGATGGCATTCATGCCACAACACCGTGGATTTTCTCTTCCAATAATTCAGAGGGGAGGAAAAAAAAAAGAGGCACAAACACATCACACTCTCCGCCAGGCCCACCCCCGGTTGCTGATTGTAACCCGGGGTATTGTTGGCTGATGTGGGTGCGCAGATAGCGCTGTCACGACTCGAGCTACCATGTTATCTCGGACTGACTCTGAAAGGAGGAGACCTTGCTGCTGATTCTCGTGAAACGCCACAGCAAAGTGTCTGCCTTGCTGATAGTATCACTTGGTATAACGTCAGAAAGCTTGCTCTTCGCGCTTCGCGCACCAACCGGGAGCCAGAAGACATATGCACGACACTAAGATTATAGATGTGGCTTCTATCTGGGGAAGGAACCTTGTGCATGTCACACCTTATGATGCCCCAAGACTGGGTGTCCCATCCCACGGCAATTAACGTAATGTAACCCTCAAAAATACTCTTTAGACTGGTCAAGGATGATAGCAGCTGAACACTTGAGCGAGCCCGCCTGTCCCACCCCCATTCATACCCAACCCCCGCCGCATTGGTTGCAAGCGCAGTTCCCTGGGGCACACGACTGGGTTGTTTGGAGGGTCTCTTTTATGTGGTTATAAGGTAGCCGTATCTCCCTGACGAAAAAGACGAGCTAATAATACAAGCCCTCATCCCCTTTTCGTTTTCTGTGCGCGCGACTCTGGCATCTTCATGATAGTTTGCGGTACCTGAAGCCACAAAGAACGTGACGCTTTTCAGCGCCAGTCCAAGAGAATTCTCGAGGAAACACATCTCGGCCAGGCACGCCCTACAGGGGTGATTGCAATTCATCATGGAGGCCGACAAGCACAAGGAGACTGCAAACACGTCGGCAGTCTTGTCCGACAGCAACAGCCATGATGAGGAAGTTGGCGTTGTCAACAAGTCGAAGCCCTTGGTCCGTGAGCTGCGGAACAGGCACATGCAGATGATTGCCATTGGTACGTTGGTACTGAGATATGCGCCGGCGGGCAACAAGATGGCTGTCAAGACGCAATAGATGGGAGATGCTGCCCGAACTTGGACAAACCATAATACTGACATGACTTCTCAGGCGGATCCATCGGCGCCGGTCTGTTCGTCGGCAGTGGAAAGGCCCTGCGCACCGGTGGCCCTGCGTCGCTGTTGATCTGTTATACTATCATCGGAGGTATGTAGCTTATCACAGGCCCACCCAGTGAGAACTGTAAAACCACGTCGATGAATATTTGCTGAGCCTAACCTCCAAATAGGAATGCTTTTCTTTGTGTGCCAAGCACTCGCCGAATTGGCCGTCCTGTATCCTGGTATGAACTGGAACCCCCGCACAACCGTCCGTCGAGATTACCAGTTATTAATGAGATTATGGGTAGTGAACGGTGCTTTCTATACCTATGTGGTCCGTTTCGTTGATCCCTCTTGGTTAGTACTACTGCCCCCCTTGTTCTCCAAACACACGGACGGGATTACTGATGTGCCGATTTTAGGGGCTTTGCTGTTGGCTGGGACTACGCACTTTCATGGCTCACCGTCTTGCCATTCGAACTGATCGCAGCATCCATCACGATTAAGTACTGGCGTGAAGACCTGCGACCTTCGATCTGGATCGGCACCTTCCTCGCCGTTCTCATCATTATACAGCTGTTTGGAGTCAGGGGTTACGGCGAGGTCGAGTTCATACTCAGTGTGATCAAGATTGCGGCTTGCACGGGCTTTATCATTCTGGGTATTGTCATTAATACTGGTGGTGTGGTATGTTATCCATCAGAAAAGGTCCCCCATCCCAAGCAGGAGGCTGACTTTTTTTTTTTTTTTTTTTTTTTGCAGGGCAACCAAGGATACCTCGGAGCGAAGTACTGGGTAGACCCTGGACCCTTTCAGAATGGGTTTAACGGGTTTGCGGGTGTTTTCGCAATCGCAGCCTTTGCTTTCGGCGGCACCGAGCTTGTTGGACTGGCAGCGGCCGAGTCGGACAACCCGAGGAAGAGCATCCCGGCGGCGAGTAAGCAGGTGTTCTGGCGCATTGCCTTCTTTTACATCGTCAACCTTTTCATCATTGGTCTCATTGTGCCCGCCAACGACCCTCGTCTCCTGGGTGCCTCGGGCGCCAACACCAAGGGTAAGAGGCCTTTTCTATCCCCGTGGGGTATAAAAAACAATACACTGTATTGAGAACTAGCTGACAGAACCCCGACGGGGGCTTGCACAGCTTCTCCCTTCGTGCTCGCCATCGAAGATGCCGGCATCCGCGTCCTGCCGCACATCATGAACGGAGTCATCACCGTCGCCGTCATCTCAGTGGCCAACTCGTGCGCCTTTGGCAGCACGCGGACGATGCAGGCCATGGCCGAACGTGGCATGGCCCCCAAGCAGCTCGCTTACGTCGACAAGAAGGGCCGCCCGGTCGTGTGCATCGTCATCCAGCTGGCGTTTGGTCTCCTGGCATTCATCGGCGAGTCTGCCGACTCGGGCAAGGTCTTTGACTGGCTGCTATCGCTCTCGGCCCTGTCCTTCTTCTTCGTCTGGGGCTCCATCTGCCTCGCGCACATCCGGTTTAGGTCCGCGTGGAAGCTGCAGGGCTACACGTTGGAGCAAATCCCCTACAGGCCGGCGTTTGGCGTCTATGGCAGCTGGATCGGGTTCGTGCTCACCTGCTTGTGCCTTGTTGCGACTTTTTACAATGCTTTATACGTGAGTTCTTTTTTTTCTCCCTATCTTCTTCTTACCCTAAATGCCTCTTTCCTGCCATCCTTCCTTTTGATGAGCCCTGGACATGAAATATCTCTCAAACAAGGGCTTTGACTAACAAAAACAACAAAAGCCATCGCCAAACGCCAAACCCAACGCCGAGGTGTTCTTCCAGAGCTACATGGCTGCCTTGATTGTCATTGGTCTTTACGTATTCTGGAAAATCTACTCTAGGGAATGGAGGCTTTATGTGCCGCTGGGCGAGATCGACCTCAAGTCTGGTGTCCGCCTGGCGGAGCCGTCCGACGAGCCCGAAGAGGAGCGGACCTGGAAAAACCTGCCCAGGCGCATACTAAAGGCTTTGTTCTAAGTTTCTGGTGACATTTGGAATGGCAGGGGGGGGGGGGGAATTTGAAGCGCGACGCGTTTTAGATGTCACGTATCTTGACAGAGCAAAAAGTTGTTGGAGACAACAAAAATGCTGGGTGACATGTTCCGAGGGGTGAGTTGTGACATGGAGGATGCGTCAGGTAGTTAATATAAAATCAAAGACATTTCTACAAAGCTATAGTAGAAGCAATCTTAGGACAAGGGATGCGATAGTCGCCTGGTCACATCAGGTTCCGGTTGTCTTGGCGACCTTCTGGAAGTGAGATTACGTATGCCTGCATGGGCCATGATTCCCGATACTCCTGCTAACAAGTTTGGAGATATGATGTAGAGGGGGCAAGAAGTCGTCTCAGATAGGCAGGTAGGGTCCCATAAGCAGGTACACCTAGAAGACTAGGTACCAGCTAGTTCCGCCCGATTATGTGGAAGAGATGGGATGCATTAGATCTCCAAAACTGTTTGTCTCTATCTACTTTATAGACTTCTGTCATACAGGTAGGTCAATTGAATTGAGAACCTGCAAGGTATGAAAACGGGAATTGAGAGCCCATCCATTTCGACCCTGTACGTGCGCAATCGGCGGCTGTCAATTGAAACTGTCAGCTGCCACACTCTGCTGACTGCGCCCTTAACGGAGTTGCCATACCAGACCGAACAATTGATCCCTGTCGTGACTGCAGCGCATGAACCAGGCCAGATTTTAGTGAGCCTCAGAAGCCCTCAGGATCCCTGACGGTGAGTTCTGGTCTAATGTTTCTGCCTTTCTTTATTTTTTTCTTTCTTCTAAATTCCCCTTGCACGTTACCAACCTACTTTTGTTTTCTTTTATTTTGCTCGGGTTGTTTATTTGTGCCGCTGGGCTGTGCCAAGCTACCTGGGATCTGGTCAGTGCGATGTAATTGTTACAGGTCGTCGCATTCCAGTCCCCTCCTTCTCCCTGCCGTGCCGTTACCGCCTACGACCTGACCGCCGACTCTACAACTCCTAGCATAATCCATAATCGGCTAGGCCCCCTCCCTCAGATCCGAACCCCGAATCGGCACTGCCCGATCCCCCACGGCTTGTCTGCCGCATCTACAACGAACCGCCCTTCCCCTGAAAATCGAAAACAGACGACCGCAACGAAATAGATAGACCTCACAAAACTGGCCTCTGCATACTGCGAAACCAATCCCACCCCGACCCCCGACCAGATAGACCATGCTGGCGTCGGCCGCTAGGAATGGGCCCGGCCACGGCGCCCAGCCGGCTGCCTATGGCGGCGGGCCCGCGCCTCCAGCTGGCACCTTTACCCCGGGCACAAAGATCCAGGTCGGCAGTCACCGAGTCGTCATACAAAAGTACCTCTCCGAGGGCGGCTTCGCACACGTATACCTGGTCAAGCTGCCGCAGCCCGTGAGCGGGACCGACCTCGCCGTGCTCAAGCGGGTGGCCGTGCCCGACAAGGAGGCGCTGCGTGGCATGCGCACTGAGGTCGAGACCATGAAGCGCCTCAAGGGCCACCGCGCCATCGTCACATATATCGACTCGCACGCCTCGGAGCTGCGTGGTGGCGGCTACGAGGTCTTTTTGCTGATGGAGTACTGCGACGGCGGCGGCCTCATAGACTTTATGAACACGCGGCTGCAGCACCGCCTGACGGAGCCCGAGATCCTGAACATCTTCACCGACGTGGCCGAGGGCGTGGCCTGCATGCACTACCTGAAGCCGCCGCTGCTGCACCGGGATCTCAAGGTCGAGAACGTGCTCATCACCATGTACGGTTCGGTGCGCAAATTCAAGCTCTGCGACTTTGGCTCCGCTGCCCCGCCCCGTCCCGCCCCGACCACAGTGGCAGAGTGCCGGGCCACTGATGAGGACGTGCAGAAGCATACGACGATGCAGTACAGGAGCCCGGAGATGACGGATGTATATAGGAAGCAGCCGATCGACGAGAAGTCGGATATCTGGGCGCTGGGGGTTCTGCTCTACAAGCTCTGCTACTACACCACTCCCTTTGAAGACCAGGGTCAGCTGGCCATTCTCAATGCTAGCTACAAGTACCCCAGCTATCCGGTATTCTCGGATCGCTTGAAGCAGCTCATCGGTAAGCATTGCCGAACCGGGCTGGTACCTGGAGTGCCGGCTGTGTCGTGAGCTGCAGGAATGTGTGCTAACCATTGATTCGTCTGTCTGTCTCAGCTGCAATGCTCAAGGAAAACCCCCAATCACGCCCTAATATATACCAGGTTCTCAAGGAAGGGTGCGCAATGCAAGGCAAAGAACCTCCAATCAAAGACGTACGTGATCATACTTCCTCGGTCATCTCATACAAAGTACGGCTGAGGTTGCGCCTCGCTAACGGGACCTACAAATCAACCAGATCTACTCCGGAAAGCCACGAACAACTCCCCAGACCAGCTCCAGGCCGACGGCGGCGGATCAGCCTTCGCACGCCCCCGTAGTTGGGGCATCTTTTGCTCCAGCAGCAAAACAACAGCAGGCCATACCAGAAATTGCGCCCATGAGACGAGGCAGACCGACAGCTGCGACCACTCTCCCAACTCAGCCAGGCGCATCCCCGTCGAGCAAACCTAAGCCGAGCCCATCACCCATGAGAATCACGAATGGTGACCCGTTCGCCGCGCTCGACAGCAAAACAGCAGGCGTTCCTGGAAAAGGCGACGAGCTTTCGTCGAGATTTCCCACGCTTGACCAGTTTTCACTTCTTCATGACCATGGCTCAAAGTTCAACTTTGATGATTCCTCATCGCCCGAAACGTCGAGGAGGGACATTGGCCAAAGGATTACCGAAAGATTGGCAGACGACGCTTTTGCGCGCTCGAGTTCTCCTGAGAAGCAGTCACAACAACCGCCTCAAGCTGCCTATACCAACAATCCGGCAATAGTCTCTCCACCCATACATTCAGCCTCGGCGCCTCCTAGGACAAACGACATGAGCCGTGCCTCGGCCATTATTGCGCAGACTCCCGAGCTGCAGGCTATTGCCTCGCCCGAACTTAAACAGCAGTCTCCTCCCAAGCCAAAGCCGGCGATGGTATCTACAGGGACGATGACGACCACGCCACCGTCAGAACGGCCGCCGCAGTTCCAGTCCTATCAGCGGTATCCAGACCGCTCCTCCAGCATGCCCAAGCCGAAGGAAACAGAGAATCTTGGCCAATCGCCGAGCGACCCGAGCGCTGCCAGAGTGTCTACATATCCCCCCGTGTCGACCCACGTGCACAATTCTTCCTCTTCGCGACCGTCGTTAGAAGGAGGACGCCCGAGCTTAGATATGTTAGATGCAGCCTATCGGACCACGTCGCAGAGCTCACGACCCAGGCCAGTCAGCACGTATATGGAGTCCAACCTGGAGTATCTACGCGAAAAAGAGAAATCGACCAAGCCGAGTCCCTCTCCGGGCTTATCATCTGGTAGGAACTCGGCATTCATGTCGCCTCCGCCGCCAGAACCTTCGGAAGAGGCAAATATTGCTTCGAACGTGGACTTTTTACGGTCCATGGAGGAATCGGATTCCAAGAAAACGAGCAAGCAAGGAAAGCGATCCAGCCTGACTTCATTATCGTCGGGAACGAAGAACATCTTTGCTGGCAAGTTCAGCGATGCGTTTAAACGGTTCGAGCACAACAACAACAATAACAACAGTGCACCACCCCCAGCAAGAACGCCGTCACCCTTGAAAAGCCTCGGTCGACACCACGACCTGACACCAATCGCAGGATCCGAGGCGACAGATGGCAGGTCTGATGACGGGCAGGTTCTCGAGGAGACAGATGACATGACCCCAGAGATGCGGCGGGAGGTCGAGCGCCGGCGACTCTCTGAAGAAGAAAGGAGGGTCGCGGCAGCCGGTGCAGAGTACCGAAAGCGGCTGGCCGACCGCGAACCTGGGGCTGCGCAAGCGGGGCTCCCCAAAAGCATTGGTGGTGTTTCTCGCGCCGTTTCGATCCAAAACAAGGTGCAAAACTTGCTGGACGAGACGCAGAAGGCGGCCAATGTCACGCGGACCGCCCAGGGTTACGGCCACTTTACTGAGTCGTCCGCCCAGGAACTGGAAAGGCCTGAAATCCCACGAAAACCCGTGGGCGGTGTGATGCGAAGCAATGTTGGACTTGGGATGGGGCTCGAGACGAAACGGGCGGCACCGCCAGTGGGCATGAAGCCCGATGTGCGACAGGTCTCCCTGGTACCGAGCACGAGCGGGAGACCCACCGCTCCTCCAAAGCCCACACATCTTTACAAAAACCTTACCAGCGGTGGGGGGAGGCCCATGTCGCCGCCGAAACCAAGCTCACTAAACAAGCCGCTTCCTCACAGGCCTCCTTTGGGGCAGCAGGAACAACTGATGGCTCCCAGTCTTCCTGGACAACCGGTGCTTGACATGACGGCACAGGAGAAGGATGACTACCTGAACGACTTCCAGAAGCGATTCCCTAGCCTGGGCGCGATCGAGATGGTGGAGCGGGACCTGGGTGCGGAAGCTGCCGGCGGAAGGGACCGGGAACGTTGATCGGGGGGGACTTTTTTTGTTTCTTGTAGCACAGCGCGCGCAGGGCATCCGGCGAATAAATGCAGGGATGTACGAATTATGTTATGCATGCACTGCAACGTTGCCGAAAGTATATAGAAAGAGAAGGGAAGGTGTGGTGGCGCTCCAGTCTTCGTCTAACGCTTGCATACCCGTAGATATTTTAGAAATACCTACAGGCACCTTGTCAAATGTCGGCACCGACAAATCAAGAAATGAAAAGCTCGGCTTGTTGTGCAGAAGAAGCAGCTGTTGGGATCCAGTCTAGCTCGTGAGCCAAGCGGGGAAGAGACACGGCCAAAGGCGCAAGTGTTTGTGTGCTCATTTCGTCGGCGACCACTGCCCAATCGCAGCTGTGGGCACGGATACTTACTTGATGTTGTCTGGACTGAGTAGGTAGGTCGCCTATAGGTAGTCGGCGATACTCTGTGTATTGGGTTCGGCGACTTCCTTACACGAGTGGGGTGCCTTTTTTACTCTCTCTCTCTCTCTCTCTCTCTCTCTCTTTCGGACAAAAATTCCGTACGGTCCATTCCAGCTGGCATCGGGTGATGGATGACATCCATAGTGTGTAGCGCTTGTATACTTTTTTTTTCCGTCTTATTTGCCTACTTAGGCACCTTATCTATCCACACATTTTCTTGCTCACTACCTGATTCGCTTAACTTTCTGTCTGTTCCAGATAATTTCATATTTGCACGTTTGCACACCATACTGATCAACTCAGATCGCTCTTCTTACAACCCAGCCAACAACCCAAAAGAAAACATACCCAGAATCACTTTCGCAATCAATCATCATGTGCATGGGAGCTACTTGCGGAACTTGCTGTGCGTATACAGAACCCAATGCGCCCATCCCTTTTTTTTTTTTTTGTTTTTCTACCGATAAACGAGGAGGGGGACTGACACACAGTCGTCATTGTTCTTTTTCTTAAATGACAAAAACAAATCAACAGCAAAGAAGACCTGGCGCGGATGCGGCAGTCACATCTCGTCCGCCATGGCTGGGGTTCCCGAGTCGGAGTGGTGCACATGTGAGCCCAAGGTCGAGTTCGAAGGCACCATGTACCCGCCCGCCGCCAAGATGTCGATTCCTGGAGCGAGCTGGTTTTGAAGCATGCTAGGTTCCTGGGGCGCTGAGAAGGAGGAGGGAAAGAAGGGGGAACTCTGAGGTTTTGTTGTTATTTTTTTTTTCTTTCGATTTTCGATTTTCGATTCCAATATGTTTTGTTCCAATCCTTCGGAGAAAGCTGTCCGACTCAGCGCTATCATCCATCGCCTTGGTATGCTCCCACCTAGAGATACCGCTTGCGCGCTACACGGTGGGGCTGACTCCGACCTCGGCAGTATCACTTGAAGATGGATAACGGAGCTTATAGATAAAACCCAAGCCAACTGACTGCCTCATTACTTTGCTGTAAAAAAAAAGTTTGGAATGATTGCTTTGTTAAACAATAAAAGTCCCGCCTCTCATTCGCTGTGTGCCTCTTGTTTTTGCATTGCATCATCAACAACAACAAGGCAGGTAGGCAGGTAGGCAGGTAGGTACAAGCAGCGGGCAACATGTTGCTTTTCTCACCAGCCATAACAGCCTTTGTCCTCGGCGCCTGCGCCGCTGCTTATCTGATTCAATGCCTCCGGTCGCCTCTCCGCAAGGTGCCGGGCCCGTGGTACTCGCTCTTCACGGGAGCGGTCCTCAAGTACAATGAGCTGCATGGCCGGCGGACTCGGTACATCCACGGCCTACACCTCAAGTACGGCCCGACGGTGCGCCTGTCGCCGGGCGAGGCCTCATTCACAGGTCTCGACGCCGTCAGGGAGATTTACGGCTCAGGTGGCAGCGGTTACGAAAAGACCGAGTTCTACGACCTCTTCACCGTCTACGGCAGGAGGACCATGTTCTCGACGCTGGACAGGGAAAGCCACGCCAGGAGGAAGAGGGTGCTGGCGGACCGCTACGCAAACACAAACGTGATGAAGCAGCCCGCCCTGAGCGGCATCTCGGAGAGGGCGAGAAGGTTCATCGAATTATGCCAGGCGTCCGTCGGTGGAAGTCTCGATATCTACGTGAGTTGGTAGTTTTGCTGCCCAGTGATAAAAAAAAAAATTAAAAAAAAAAAAAAAAAAGAATAAAGAGTTCCCCCGTCTAACTTGAACTTGGGGCTTTTAGACCACCCTGCACTCTTATGCCTTTGACTGTGTCACGCATCATCTTTTCCACCCGCTGTGTACCAATTCTCTGCAAGACAAGCAGGACGGTGATGTCATGAGGGAGGTGACATTTGACGACAGCCTCAAGAGTGCGTCACGAGCTGGCCTACTTCAAGCCTAGAAAAAACGAAAGCAGCCAAGACTTCAGGGAGGTGTACTGACCCGATTCCCGTCACCAACACTACAGACCGTCTTGTAAAATACTACAACCCTTCACTGTATCAAATTATCGAACCGCTGCTGTCCTTCATCACCACGCCTCGAGCAACCCCGCTGGCCGATAACTTCGTCCTTGACACTAGCGCACAGACGAACGCGTCGCCTTTTACCCTCCTGGACCGCCTCCACCAGAGGAAGAACGGCGGCGACCTCGAGCAGATTGACATAGCGGCCGAGTGTCTCGATCACATGGTCGCCGGCATCGACACCACTGGTGATGCTCTTTGTTTTCTCATGTATCAGCTTTCGTTGCCATCGTCGGCCCCTTTCCAGCGGAAGCTGCAGGCCGAGCTGGCGGCGAACCCAGATCACCAAGAGACCCCCTTTGACAAGCTTCCATACCTAGACGCAGTTGTCCAGGAGGGTCTAAGATGCTTCCCGGCCATACCGATGTCGCTGCCGAGATATGTCCCAAGCGGCGGGAGGCATGTTGATGGATATTTCATGCCACAGGGGACTATTGTTAGTTGTCAGGGTGAGTCTTTTTTTTTTTTTTTTTCTCTCCTTCGGTTGAAAGCAGGAATGCGGAACAAAGACTATCCCACTGGACTGGCCTCTAACGGATCCTTGTATAGCATATTCTGTCAATCGAATCAATGCAGATGTCTTCCCCCATCCCGAAACCTTTAATCCAGACCGGTGGCTGGAGGTGGAAGGCGATGCGACACGAAGAAGATACATGTTCGCATTTTCCCATGGCGGCAGGGGATGCGTTGGCAAACAGTGAGCGCGCCATATTCTCCCATACTCTCCCTCACTTTGAAGTCCCTCTGTCTCTCAGTCTATACTGATACCCGGCTTTTCCGACTTAGTTTGGCACTTGCCGAAATGAAGTTGCTCCTTCGGGATATCTACTCACGATACTCGACGATTCCCGACCCCAAGATGACGGACGAGGCGATGGCCATGTCGGATCAGATCATCTCATCAAGGCCTGCAGGACAGGAGTGTCTGATGAGGTTCATTCCGCTTGGTGGATAGTTCCAGATGGGGCGCTGGAGGTCGGTCTAGACTTTCGGTGAGGGTTACCAAAAGCACCTTAGTTTTGAAAAGATAACTGCTGCAAACTCGTAACCAAATACTTTCTTCTCAAGAGAGGGAGAGCAAAATCAAGCTAGACTGAGAATAGAAAAATTGAAATGAAAATAAAAATTAAAACCAACACCACCGAGTCGATGGCCAAGGTCACCCATCATACGCCGGCCACACTACCTAACACATATAGCGCATTAGGTATTACCAGAATTTTCTGTCACGATGTTCAAAAATAGCCTTGTTAATTAATTAATGTTTGACGCGGGTAACCGGAGAATTGAGTAGTCTCAATATGGTATCACGTGCTTAACCTTGGAAACGCGGCATATGGTGAAAAGATCATCGTACATGAAGAAAACTCTAAAGTGGATCAAGCGAGGGGTTGGAACCAAGGCAGCAGCCTGAAGAACACATATTTGTGTACGGATCGAGGCCGAACCAGACCCGACGCATGCATGCTTAGCCCCGCCGCCACCTCACCCATCCCCCCCGACACCACCCGCACCCGCCCCTACACGCCCTGTACTCTCTCTCACTGATACTATGCAGTAACGTGCCACAACTCAGGTGCCTGTGCTAATAACAGCAGCCTAGAACTAGGACTTCCTGACTTGCCACTTCCGCAACCCACTAAAAATGTGCACTGAGTCAAACAGGCCAAACCACCAAGAGAGAAAAAAAAAAATTTCTTCAGAGCTTACAAACAAAGCCCAGACAATCTTTTTCTTCCGCATCGGCACTCGCACATAACAGAAACCCTTATCCATCGATCCACCAAGGAGCGAAAGCAACATCGTTTCGTGCATCTGCCAATCTGGCTTGATTTCGAAGAAGAAAAAAAAAGAAAGAAAACACCTTTTAAAAAAAGACAATAAACAACCAACATCGCGCACTCGCGAACATCTGTTGTTTTGCACACCAACACTCCGCTGCTGCCGACGCACCTTTTGCACTTGACAAACGGTCGGCTCTGAATCACTTTACCTGTGTTCTCTTCGACGCCCCCCTCACACAGCGTCTTCTGTTAGAATATTTACTTGACCCACACTCTGATCATCACAACTTCTCGCTTCGAATTGTCCCCCAAAAGGCACGATCTTGATCTTGGAAACGATCCTAGTAACAAACCCACGGGTATCTCGGTACAGAAGCTGTTTATGTATCAGCACGACAAAATCACGGTCTCTAGACACCTCCCACCCATCAGACTGCAATCATTTCGCATACCGCGGATACCTTGTAGTCCCAGTCTCTTTTCCGACGGCTGAAGCTTTCACGATCGCCTCGCGTTCATGCCTCTGATTTCGAAAAACCGTTCGGTTTCCCCTATGTCAACCAAAAGTCCCACGACTTCTTACTGACCTCCTCGGCCCCATCGCCTCGACCACTCGTCAGCCCCTCACTATTTTGTTTTGCCAGTCTATGTCTGCCAAAGCCCCCTGAATTGCTACCCAGCAGCCCCATCAGATCGCCAAATCTGCAGAGCTTCTTTAGCCAGAAAGAATCACCGCCAACAAGAACCACCTCCCAAGTAGTTCACCACCCCCAATACCGCCAAGATGTCTCTCATCAACGTCCGCCGCGACAACAAGGATGTCTTCTATCGTTACAAGATGGAGCGCCTGCAGACCAAGATCGAGGGTAAAGGCAACGGCATCAAGACCGTTGTTGTCAACCTCACGAGCGTCGCCCAGTCTCTCGCTCGTCCTGGAGCCTACCTTATCAAGTACTTTGGCTTTGAGCTCGGTGCCCAGACCAACATTGATCCCGCCGACGACCGTTGGATCATCAACGGAGCTCACGATGCTGCCAAGCTCCAGGACTACCTCGACGGGTTCATCAACAAGTTTGTTCTTTGCAAGAAGTGCAAGAACCCCGAGACCGATGTCATCATCAAGGACGGCAACATCAGCCTGGACTGCAAGGCTTGCGGTGCCCGCTCAGACGTCGATCTTCGTTTGAAGCTCAGCGGCTTCATCCTGAAGAACGTGCCCAAGAAGACCAAGAAGGACAAGGCTGAGCGCAAGGCCGCCCGCAAGGCCAAGCAGAACGGCACGGCCAAGGATGGCGAAGGCAGCGGTGAGGATCACTCCCCCGACGGCTCTGGCAAGGAGAACGGTGACAAGAACGGCCACAATGGCGCCGATGATGGCAGCGATGACGACGATGCTCTCACTCGCAAGATCAAGAGCGAGGCCAAGGAGATCTCCTCTAACGGAGGTGGCAAGGCTGACGATGATGAGTGGGCCGTCGACATGAGCGCTGAGGCCGTCAAGGCCCGTCAGCAATCGCTTCCTGGCGAGTTCAAGCAGAAGCTCAACATCAATGGCGAAGATGAGGATGAGGATGGCGAGGGAGGCAACAGCGTCTACGACCAGCTCGGAACCTGGATCCTGGACCAGGCTGCCGAGAAGGGCAACATCGACAAGGTTGACGACATTGCCATCTACGTCAAGGCCAAGGAGTTTGGCATTGAGACCAAGCATCGTACTGTTTTGGTGCTCGTCCAGACTCTTTTCAACGAGAACATCTGTGCACAGATCACCAAGCGTGCCGGCATGCTCAAGCAGGTGTGTAACGAATCCGGGTCGACGTCTCATTGTGACTGACAAAATCCCCTCCGCCTGGTGGAATATACATGACTAACCAACCCTGCGCAGATCGTCACTTCTGACCGCCATGAGAAGGCCCTCTTGGGTGGTACCGAGAGACTCATTGGCCAGCTTGGTAAGGAGAAGCCCGAGATGTTTGACAAGATTGTCAAGATTCTCCAGCTGTACTACCACCACGACCTCATCTCCGAAGAAGTCGTCACCAAGTGGGGTACACACGCCAGCAAGAAGTACGTGGACCTGTCCACATCCAAGAAGGTCCGCAAGTCGGCTGAGCCTTTCTTGAACTGGCTTGCTGAGGCTGAAGAGGAGGACTCTGACGACGACGAGTAAATGGAGATTTTGTAAGAGTGACTAAAAGGTCGTGACAATTCTGCAGCACAAGTCCGAAAGCTTGGTGTGATTTTGTTCAAAATGGAATTAAAATTTTTGCCTAGTTGCCTCTACTTTGGATTTGGTTGCACCTTTATCATCACCACGCTCTTTTCGTCCCAGGCTTTTCGATCCCATGTCGGGAGGCTCAGTAAAATTCGTGCCAGTTTGAGAACTTTGTTGCTGTTTACACTATGGATGTCTTGCTTCTTTTGGCGAAGCTCGTCCAGCCAAGTGCAGCGGTGATATGGATAGCTGAAGAGACAATGATATTTAAGTTCTTGTGTTATATATTACCATTCATGGTGAAAATTGGTGAACCGCGCGGTCGTCCTTTCTGCGCGGTATATGATCAGCTTAGTGGTGTAACTGTGCACATATCTGCCCAGGTATTAGGGGTTTTTATTGATCAAGGTGTAAAATGAACGCTCGATTACTGAAGGGAAA